>NC_057750.1:12045775-12073029 GCF_004010195.1 Chiloscyllium plagiosum | reverse complement strand
AGATCTATGTACATGGACACCAAGATTCCTCTGCTCATCCACACTACCAAGTATCCGACCATTAGCCCAGTACCCCATCTTTTTGTTACTCTTACCAAAGTGAATCACCTCACACTTACCTACATTGAACTCCATTTGCCACCTTTCTGCCCAGCTCTGCAACTTATCTATATCCCGCTGTAACCTGACACATCCTTCCTCACTGTCAACAACTCCACCGACTTTCGTATCATCCGCAAACTTGCTCACCCAACCTTCTAACCCCTCCTCCAGGTCATTTAGAAAAATGACAAACAGCAATGGTCCCAAAACAGATCCTTGTGGAACACCGCTAGTAACCTCCCTGAACACACTGATTAGAAAATATCTAGACAGAGAAAACCTACTTGCTCTGGTGGACATGTGCAGAAAGTGGGGGCAATGACCTTAAAATTAGAACTAGGCTCAAGAGTGATGTCAAGGAGCACTACTTCACAAGAAGGGTAGGCGGAAGTCCGGAATTTGTTTCCAGAAGATTGCTGTTGAGGCTGCAGGTCAATAGAAAATTTCAAAATAATAATTTTCTTTTATCAGGTAGCAGTGATAAGGGATTCAGAATCAAGGTGGGTAAACAAAGCCATGATGTAATTGAATGTGGAAGAGAATTGAGGGATTGAATGCCTCCTGCTGTCCCTATGCCTTTCCCCCAGTTTCATGCTTTTTGCAGAAGGCTTCGACAGTGCCTTATATAACTGAATATAAAACAGGCTCTTCAGTTGCCAAAACTGGTAATGATTTTGGCGGTAGGTTCCAGAGTATCTGTGAAGAAGTGAAATAATAAATTTCCACATTCTTGACAATAAACAAAGAGTACATTGTTCAAATGTAAGTAGGAGTTTATCAAACAGAAGATTCTCTATTATACTCGTTATAGTTTGAAAAAATAACTGTTTAGGCTGTATAGCTTAATACAGTTTTAATGACGTATTTTATTAAGTAAATTTTCGGCTTTTTATGCGATTAATGTTAGTCCCAGGGAGCAGACATTTTCTGAATCAGACAACTCAGCCCCCAAATTAAACCAAACATCTGTCTGTGTCTCTGGCCTGCCTCAATTTCAGCTGAGTATGTTAACTTTACAACTGAGGGGCTCTTGTAGCACAGTGGTTATGTCTTTCATTTGTTTAATAACTCTATTTAAGTACTTTCTTCTTATTCTTTTGTACCTCAAAATGATTGTGATGACAGAACACTTTTCACAGTATCTCCCGAGATACACGTGACAATAAATCATCCATTCATTACATCCGGGTCAATAAACCCAGGTTTGGGCGGCATGGTGGCTCAGTGGTTAGCAGTGCTGCCTCACAGCACCAGGATCCTGGGTTCGATTCCCGCCTGTCGGTGTGGAGTTTGCACATTCTCCCCGTGTCTGCGTGGGTTTCCTTCGGGTGCTCCGGTTTCCTCCCACAATCCAAAGATGTGCAGGTCAGGTGAATTGGCCATGATAAATTGCCCACAATGTTAGGTGCGTTAGTCAGGAATAAATATAGGGTAGGGGAATGGGTATGGGTGGGTGGGTTTCTCCTCAAAGGGGTGGCATGGACTTGTTGGGCCAAAGGACCTGTTTCCACACTGTAGAGAATCTAATCTAAAAAGTCTCACCTGCTCCAGAGGTGTGACATAACATTTTCGAGCAGGTTGATTAAAATAAGTATAGTTGAGCTCCTAGGACATGGTCTTCCGAGGCAGAGTAAAACTCTCCTACTCTGCCTCAGTCATGAATTTCAGCCCTGACCCAGGCTTTTCACCGATACACAGGTCACGTAACCCCCCCACCGGTAAAGTCACCGATGGTCAGTGTCCCCTGGGAGAAGAACATGCTCAGAAGGAATGGTTAGAGATCAAAGTCATCCCTTTATGGAAGGAGATCTGCTATCCTTACCAGGTCTAGCCTACATGTGCCTCTAGACCCACAGCAATGGGATTGTCTCTTAATTTGGGATGGTTTAGCCAGCAACATCCACATCTCACCATTTTAGTTTAAAAATTAACATTATAGCCAATAAATGAGAGATAGTGGCATCCTGGGCTGGATTTCAAATCAGAGCGAGAATGTTTTCGGGAATGAGGAATTTCAGTTGTGAAGATAGATTGGAGAAGTTAGTTGTGTTTTCCTGGAGGAGAGAAAGTTGTCATTCAAAATCATGAGACATCTGGACTGAGCGTATAGAGAGAAACTGTTCCCACATGTGAAAGGATTAATAATGAGAGGCCACAGATTTGAAGAAAATTTGTAAGATTAAGCAGAAACAACACAATGATGAGCTTCCTGCCACAGGCAAAATGGCTGAGATCTGGAATGCATTGCCTGAGAGTGTGGTAGAGGCAGGTTCAAGTGGAGCATTCAAAAGGAAATTTAATGCTAATTTGAAAAGAAAAGCTATGCAGGGTTATGGGGAGAAGGCAGGAGAATGGCACTAAATGAATTGGAGAGCTAGTGCAAACAAAACGGTCAAATGGAGTCCTACTGTAAAATATAGAGTAATAATGCTGTAATAGTGCTGTGAACTGTAAGACTAATGTCTATGTTGATGCATCAAGTGCCTATAAATTTACAACACAAAATATAAAGACCAACTTATCAGAATTTGCCTCCAATTCTTAATGAAACCTCACATTTGGAGGGTTTTTTCCATTACTGTGCATGTCTATCTCTAATATCATCCATTGTTTAATAAGGTCAGACAGTCCATTTTTATTCTTTCTGTTAGTATTCGGTTCTTCACCTTCAGTCCTTTCCACTTCAAACCTTCCAAATCTGGAAGAACTCATTCTGACTGCGGAGGCTCGGTTGTCAATACTTTAATTAAAATCTAAAAGTGTGGTGCTGGAAAAGCACAGCAGGTCAGGCAGCATCCAAGGAGCAAGAGATTCGACATTTCAGGCGTAAGCCCTTCATGAGGACTTACGCCCAAAATGGTATTTCCCTGCTCCTCGGATGCTGCCTGACCTGTTGTGCTTTTCCAGCACCACACTTTTCGACTCTGACTCTCCAACATCTGCAGTCCTCACTTTCCCCTAGATATTTTAATTAACCTGTTCAAACTGGGTGCACTTCTCACACCAAATCTGACTTCCTATGCTAACTGTGGAATTCAGTCAGGGCTTTGCCACCTTGCACACGTTGAGGAAGGTCAAAAGGCAACTAGGATATTAAACACAAACTAAATGGAGCAATGCTTCTCAGGTACAAAGAGGAGGAAAAATGGCTGATGATCATCTGGGCCTTGGACAGATCATCATCCATGTTGCGATGCGCAGAAACTAAATGATTGAACACTACCAAGAGAACTTCTGCTCCACAAACCTAGTTGTTTAACCTATCTGATGGAAGGTTTTGCCATTTCTCTTCAGTGACACAGAATCTTGGAAAATTCAGACTGAATGTTTTATAGCTCTGTTTTTTTTATTCGTCCACAGGATGTGAGTGCAGTTAAAAGTCAACCCGGGTGAGGATGGCAGTTTCCTTTCCAAAAGAACATTAGTGAACTGGATGGGTTTTTCCAACATCAACAGTGTTTTCATGGTCATTATTAGACCCTTAGTTGCAGATTTTTATTAAACTGAAATTCCACCATCTGGAATTCCCTGGGTCTCTGGATTAACAGTCCAGCACATCGCCATCACCTCTCTGAGAAGAAAAAGAGTTAATCCTTTCATTTTTGTAATGCCTTATCACTGGAATATCTCAAGATGTTTTGGACAAACATTATCACAAATTGAATTTACAGAGAAACCTCGATTATCCGGCACTCAATTTTCTGAATTTCAGATTATCCAGCAAGATCACAAGGCCCCGACGCTTGGCTGAAGTATTTCATCTGGCAATTGATTAACCGAATGAAATACTCCCCACCCGTGTCCTTCACATAATCAAGGTTCCTCTGTATGTAAAGCCTTCAAGACAGTTAAACATCCCAAGACTTGTCACAAGTGTGATCAAGCAAAAGAGCTATTGGGCAGGCGCCCAAGGGGTAGTGCGAGAGGTGGATTTTACGAAGCTTCTCAATGAACATGAGAGAGACAGACGGACAGAGCAGTTTGGAGAGAATTATTCCAGAATTTAGGTTCTTGTCAGCTGGAGGGCAGTAGTGGGAGTGAGTGAGAAAGGTTTGAAGCATTGTCAAGCTGGGCGCCATGTAAGTCAGTGACCACAAGGTTGACGAGTGAGTGAGACTGTTTACAATTTATTTCAGTCATGTATTGTGCTTATATTATAATTATCAACCTCTTCTTGGAGAAGGAAGTTTCCAAATGTTACACACCGTGATGGATACGCTGCGTATGTCAAACAATGTTTTCTCCATGAAGGTGGCATCTCCCTGTTCAAACTGCGGCAGATGATCCAACATATGGCTGGTGTCATTCACAGTAGAGATGGCACCCTTCAGCTGCTGTCACTGTTGCCAAGCTGTGCTGAATGCCACTTGACTGCTCTCGATTGCCGGGTAGGATGTGTGGGGGAGGAGACTGGCACCTTCTGTGAGCAGAGAGGCCCTGGGTATTGCAGATTGAAACAAAAGCACCATTTGTGTTATTCTTGACCAACGCAGCCGGAAGCCTGGCACCGCTTCAATCTCAAAGGCAACTCACTGGGGTTCAAATGCAAAGCAATCTGGGCATCAGAGTTCACAGCCATCTGTTGCAAATGCTGCCAGCTCCACACTGTGGGCATGTGTCACAGAGTGCACCTGTGCATGGTACCAATTGTCTAGTGTCACCAAACTGGCAATCCAGAGAAGAACAAGTTTCTCTTTGGGTGGTCACCCCAGGACGGCTGACCAATTATCGAGTGCCGTAGGCGTGTCCTTTCTGCCAAGGATCCCCTTAGGGAAAGAAATTTACCACCTTTGCCCCGTGACCCCACAACCTTGTCGATTCAAACCTTGTTGATGCTTAACTTCCCTCTGAGGTGGTCTCACCGACCTTCCCAGGGCAGTCAGAGGTGGGCAGTAAAATCCTGCCCTTGTTACGAATGACCAGATCTTCATAACGATGAAAGGATAAAGAGGCACAGTTAAATTGTTCAGAAAGATTTCCTGGGGAACACCCACTTGCATAGCCAATTGCAATACGATCACACTTCATCAGATGACAGGTTTCAAGCTCATTTGTGCCAGCATTTCCAGGCCATTTGCAATTCTCTGCCCTTGGCCAGCTCTCAGTCAGTGTGCGCTGATACTGTGAATATTTTACTCCATATTAGCATCAGGAGAGGCTCATAAACACCCTGAATTAAATTGAATGGAAGTCCCGGCCAGTACAACTCTAATGTCAGTGAAATTGTAATAAGACTCAAGTCAATTTGCAGCTCCTCAAGCTCTGGGTCTGAACTGCACTTCACAGCAACGGTACCCATTATATTGTAGTACCACAGCGTGATATCCAAAATGCATCACCTCACATTTAGCTAAATTAAACTCCATCTGCCACTCCTCAGCCCATGTGATCAAGATGCCATTGTACTCTGCGGTAACCTTCTCCAATTTTGGTGTCAGCTGCAAACTTATTAACAACATCTCCAATATTCACATCAAAATCATTTATGTAAATGACAAAAAGCAATGGACCCAGCACCAATCCTTGTGGCACACCACTGGTCGCAGGCCTCCAGTCTGAAAAGCAACCCTCCACCACCACCCTCTGCCTTCTACCTTCAAGCCAGTTCTGTATCCAAATGGCTAGTTCTCCCTGAATTCCATGTGATCTAATCTCGCTAACCATATGAGGAAATTCATATGGATCACGTCCACTACTCTGACCTCATCAATCCTTTTTGTTATTTAGAGTCATAGTCAGAGAGATATACAGCACAGAAATAGATCCTTCAGTCCAACACGTCCATGCCGACCAGATATCCCAACCTAATCTAATCCCATTTGTCAGCGCTTGGCCCATATCCCTCCAAACCCTTCCTATTCATATATCCATCCAGTAATGTTGTAATTGTACCAGCCTCCACCAGTCCCTCTGACAGCTCATTCCATACACACACCACCCACTGCATGAAAATGTTGCCCCTTAGGTCCCTTTTAAATTTTTCCCCCTCACCCGAAACCTATGCCGTCTGGTTCTGAACTCCCCCCAAATCAGGGAAATGACCTTGTCTATTTATCCTATCCATGCCCCTCATGATTTTATGAAGCTCTATAATGTCATCCCTCAGCCTCCAATGCTCCAGGGAAAACAGCCACAGCCTATTCAGCCTCTCCCTATAGCTCAAAATCTCCAAACCTGGCCATATCCTTGTAAATCTTTTCTGAATCCTTTCAAGTTTCACAACATCCTTCCAATAGGAAGGAGAGCAGAATTGCATGTAATATTCCAAAAGTGGCCTCACCAATGTCCTGTAGGGCCATAACATGACCTCCCAACTCCTATACTCATTGCTCTGTCCAATAACGGAAAGCATACCAAAGCCTTCTTCACTATCCTATCTACCTGCGACTCCACTTTCAACGAACTATGAACCTGTACTCCAAGGTCTCTTTGTTCAGCAACACTCCCCTGGACCTTACCATTAAGTGTATAAGTCCTGCTCTGATTTACCTTTCCAAAATGTAGTACCTCACATTTATCTAAATTAACCTCATCTGCCACTCCTCAGCCCATTGGCCCATCTGGTCCAGATCCTGTTGTAATCTGAGGTAACCCTCTTCACTGTCCACTATACCTCCAATTTTGGTGTCATCTGTAAACTTAATAACTATACTTCCTATGTTCATATCCAAATTATTTATATAAATGACAAAAAGCAGGGGACCCAACACTGATCCTTGTGGCACTCCACTGGTCACAGGCCTCCAGTCTGAAAAGGAACCCAACACCACCACCCTCTGTTTTCTACCTTCAAGCAGATTCTGTATCCAAATGGTTAGTTTTCCCTGTATTCCATGAGATATGACCTTGCTAACCAGTCTTCCATGGGGAACCATGTCAAACGCCTTACTGAAGTCCATGTAGATCACATTCACCCTCTGCCCTCATCAATGCCCTTCGTTACTTCTTCAAAAAACTCAATCAAGTTCAGGAGAAATGATTTCCCACGCATAAAGCCATGTTGACTATCCCTAATCAGTCCTTGCCTTTCCAAATGCATGTAAATCATATCCCTCAGGATTTCCTCCAACAACTTGTCCACCACCGATGTCAGGCTCACCAGTCTATAGTTCCCTGTCTTATCCTTACCACCTTTTTTAAAAAGTGGCACCACGTTAGCGAAACTCCAGTCTTCCAGCACCTCATCTATGACTATCAATGATACAAATATCTCAGCAAGAGGCCCAGCAATCACTTCCCTAGCTTCCCACAGAGTTCTAGGCTACACCTGAACAGGTCCTGGGGATTTATCCACCTTCATGCATTTCAAGACATCCAGCACTTTCTTCTCTGCAATTTGGACATTTTTCGAGATGTCACCATCTATTTCCCCACATTCTATATCTTCCATGTCCTTCTCCACAGTAAACACTTGCGCAAAATACTCGTTTAGTATCTCCCCCATCTCCTGTGGTTCCTCACAAAAGCTACCCTGCTGATCTTTGAGGGGCCCTATTCTCTCCCTAGTTACCCTTTTGTCCTTAATATATTTATAAAATCCCTTCGGATTCTCCTTAACCCTATTTGCCAAAGCTATTTCATGTCCCCTTTTTGCCCTCCTGATTTCTCTCTTAAGTATACTCCTACTGCCTTTATAATCTAAGGATTCACTCGATCTCTGTTGTCTATACCTGACATATGCTTCCTTCTTTTTCTTAACCATAACCTCAATTTCTCTAGTCATGGCATTAATCAAGTCCACCCTCCCCATTACTCTTGACCCACTCCAATTTGCCTATCAGACCAACAAATCCACGTCAGATGCCAGATCACTTGCCCTTCACTCCTCCCTCGAACATCTTGACACCAAGATCAGCTACGTAAGAATCCTACTCATTGACTTCAGTTCATCCTTCAACACTATTATTCCCTCGATACCGATTACTAAACTTAGTGATCTCGGACTAAGCCCCACTCTCTGCAACTGGATCCTCAGTTTCCTGACCCACTGGCCACAATCAGTGAAGACTGGGGACAATATTTCATCCTCACTAACACTCAACACTGGAGCCCCCCAGGGGTGCGTACTCAGCCCCCTACTGTACTCACTGTATACCCATGACTGCTTCACCAAATACAAGACTAATGCCATTTACAAGTTTGCTGATGACACCACCATAGTCGGTCAAATCTCAGATGGCAACAAAACAGACTACAGACGGGAGCTGGAAGACCTGGAAAAATGGTGCACTGAGAACAACCTAGCCCTCAATGCTGGCAAAACCAAGGAACTCATTATTGACTTTCGGCGGGATGTTACTCGTGCCCCCCTACACACTAACAGCACAGAGGTGGAATGAGTGGACAGTGTCAAGCTCCTGGGAGTGGTCATCAATAACAAGCTTTCTTGGACTCTTCATGTGAATGCACTGATTATAAAGGCCCCACAATGTCTCTTCGTCCTCAGACAGCTGAGGAAATTCGGCATGATGGCGAATACCCTTGCCAACTTTTATAGGTGCACCATCGAGAGCATTCTGTCTGGATGTACCACTACCTGGTATGGCAACTGTACCATTCAAGATCGGAGACGGTTACAGAGAGTGGTAAACTCGGCCCGGACAATCACAAAGGCCAACCTGCCATCTATAGAATCCATCTACCAGGCCCTGCTGTCAAGGAAAGGCCAGCATTCTCAAAGATCCATCCCACCCTGGCAATGTTTTTCTACAATCTCTATCATCGGGGAGAAGGTACAGAAGCCTGAACACATGCACACACACACCAGCCGGTTTCGAAACAGTTTCTACCCTACTGTTGTTAGAATACTGAATGGACTGACAAACTCTTAACATTCATCTGTACCTGTTTACCTATTATTTACTTATCTATGATTAGATTACTTACAGTGTGGAAACAGGCCTGTCGGCCCAACAAGTCCACACCGTCCCCCCGAAGCGCAACCCACCCAGACCCATTCCCCTACATTTACCCCTTCACCTAACACTACGGGCAATTTAGCATGGCCAATTCACCTAACCTGCACATTTTTCGACTGTGGGAGGAAACCGGAGCAAACCCACGCAGACACGGGGAGAATGTGCAAACTCCAAACAGTTAGTTCCCTGAGGTGGGAATTGAACCCGGGTCTCTGGCGCTGTGAGGTAGCAGTGCTAACCACTGTGTCGCCTATGCTACATAACTCCATGATCTGCCTGTTTTGCTCGCAAGACAAAGCTTCTCACTGTGCCTTGGTACACGTGACAATAAATTCAACTTAATTCAATTCATCCAGCATTCTCTAAACCTACCAGCCTTGCCTTTCACTCTAATAGGAATACACTGTCTTCTTCAAAAAACCCAATCAAGTTTGTGAGACACAATTTCCTAAGCACAAAGCCATGTTGACTATCCCTGATCAGGCCTTGCCTTTCCAAATACATGTAAATCCTATCCCTCAGGATTTCCTCCAACAACTCGCCCACCACTGATGTCAGGCTCACCGGTCTATAGTTCGACCAAAGAAAACAGAGTATATCCTCTGCCCTACCTGAAGGATTCACCTTCCACGCCCTATCTTCTCCACAGAACAGTTTGACACACTTCACACTCAATAATCTTCATCTACTTTTGGGATGTGAGCATCGTTGGCATTTATTAATTATTTTGGGACTGAAAGCTCATAGCTGTAGTGGTGATTATGAAGCCATCGCCAATTATTGTAGAAATCCATGTGGTTCACTAATGTCCTTCAGAGAATGAAATCTGCTGTCCTTATGAAATCTGCCACCTTTACTTGGTCTAGCCGACATGTGACTCCCGACTCGCAGTAATTTGTTTGACTATTAACTGCTTTCTAAGATATCGTAGCAAGCCAATCAGTTCAAGGAAAGTTAGGGATGAGCAACAAATGTTGGTCCTGCTGGTCCCATAATTCACAGAATGATCCATTGTAGATGAAAATCATTTGGCGTATCATGCTCTGTGGTAGAGCTAATCATTTTTGTCCCATTCCTGCACTCTTTACTGATAGATCTGCATTTGTTTTTCCATTCAAATTTGCAGGATGTTGCAAACACAAGGCAGCTGCCAGGGCTGGAATATATACCAACAATCCCTGTGCTTCAAAACAAATTCATTGTGCGAAGTACTTTGGGGGATTTTGGCATTTTAAAGTGCTCTGCAAGTGTCAGGTTTAGCTGTTTTATCTGTCACAGCACTAGCATTACAGTCAGTCAGACTAGTCCACAGAATGCATTCTGATCAGCTAGTTGTTAGCCACCGTTGACCCATTCACTTAATTGAGGAGATAATAAAACCTCCTCCTTACCAGTGCAGCAAATAATGGATGTTTGAGAAGATGATTAAGATCTGCCTGCTGTCTTGAGACTGTGGTTTTATACAGCAGCAGATGATAAATCAGCTCCAGCTGCCACGCTCACTTCCTAGATCTGTTTGCCAGTCTTTGCTTACATTAGGTCAAATTGTCCTCCGATTACCAGGGTCCAGGTAGGTCTAGCTCTTGGCTTCTGTTTACGCACAACATCTGAGTGTCCTGCCCTTTCACTCACTGGTAGAACCGAGAACACATTGGGAATGCAGAGTGGAAAGGAACCACCATACACCTGCACCAACCACCTAACCCTGAGTCAGAACCTCCTCCCCTACATAAAAGCCAGAGCCAACATCTGCATCAAATCATGGAGCCTACTTCAAGCGGATCCAGATTGGCACTGAGCTATCCATAAGACCAGCTGTATCTTGGTGTTGGTGGATGTGGAAAGGGGATATCTGTAGAATGTCAAACAGCCTTGTTTTTCCTGTATGCTTTCACAGGATATGGGCATTGCTAGCAATGCCAGCATTTGTTGCCTGTCCTAAATTGCCCTTTAACTGAGTGGCATTCTCGGCCATTCAGGCCAGACCCTGAAGCACAGGTAATATTGGTACAAATTCCAACACAGCAGTTTTCCTGTGTGAGTCACATTTGGACCAGACCAGTAAGGACGGTAGATTTTTTTCACTACAGGGCATTATAAAGTCATAGAGATGTACAGCACGGAAACAGACCCTTCTGGATGTAAGTTTGCTCGCTGACTGGAAGGTTTGTTTTCAGACATTTCGTCACCATACTAGGTAACATCATCAGTAAGCCTCCGGTGAAGCACTGGTGATATGGCCTGCTTTTTATTTATGTGTTTAGGTTCCTTGGGTTGGTAATGTCATTTCCTGTGGTGATATCATTTCCTGTTCTTTTTCGCAGGGGTGGTAAATGGGATCCAAATCAATGTGTTTGTTGATAGAATTCCGGTTGGAATGCCATGCTTCTAGGAGTTCTCATGCATGTCTCTGTTTGGCTTGTCCGAGGATGGATGTGTTGTCCCAGTCAAAGTGGTGTCCTTCTTCATCTGCATTTAAAGATACCAGTGAGAGTGGGCCATGTCTTTTTGTGGCTAGTTGGTGTTCATGTATCCTGGTGACCGAGTTTTCTGCCTGTTTGTCCAATGTAGTGTATGTTACAGTTCTTGCAAGGTATTTTGCAAATGACATTAATTTTGCTTGTCTGTATAGGGTCCTTCAAGTTCGTTAGCTGCTGTTTTAGTGTGTTGGTGGGTTTGTGGGCTACCATGATGCCAAAAGGTCTGAGTAGTCTGGCAGTCATTTCCGAGAAGTCTTTGATGTAGGGGAGAGTGGCTAAGATTTCTGGACATGTTTTGTCTGCGTGTTTGGGTTTGTTGTTGAGAAATCCAGACCCTTCCATCCAAATTGTCCAGGCCTACCAGCCATCCTAAATTAATCCAGTCCCATTTGCCAGCATCTGATCCATATCCCTCTGAACCCTTCCTATTCACGTACCTGTTCAGATGCCTTTTAAATGTCGTAATTGTACCAGCCTCCACCACTTCCTCTAGCAGCTCATTCCACACACCCATCACCCTCTGCATAAAAACATTGCCCTTCAGGTCACTTTTATACCTTTCCCCTCTCACCTTAAACCTAGGTCCAATAGTTTTGGACTTCCCAACCCTGGGAAAAAGACCTTAGCTATTCGGCCTATCTATGACCCTCACAATTTTATACACCTCAGCCTCCGACACTCCAAGGAAAATAGCCCCAGCCTATTCAGCCTCTGCATATAGCTCAAATCCTCCATCCCCAGCATCATCTTTGTAAATCATTTCTGCATCCTTTCAAGTTTAACTTTCCTATAGCAGGGAGACCAGAATTGAACACAGTGAGCCAAGTGGGTTTTTACAACAATTTTCATGGATGATAGTTTTCATGACCATCAATACGGAGAGTAGCTTCAATTCCAGATTAATTCATTGAATTTAAATTCCATGGTGGAATTTGAACCCTAGGATTAGCCTAGGCCTGAAGATTACTCTGCATATATGATTAGTTAATGATTCCTTTTCTCGTGTTTTAGATCAGGAACAAATCTTAGTGCACCAGATGAATTCCCTATTTCTTGTGGAAAACCCAGATATCTGTCTGAACTGGGAGACCATCTTTGATTCCAAGGGCTGCATCTGCTAAATGTTTGATTACACAACCCAATGAGGCTTGGGTCCACAATCTGCTGGCTTGCAGGAGAGAGGGCTACCATGTGAGATGAGAGGACCTGCAAATTTGAAGCTTACAGAAGTGCAAATTAATTTTTTATTTAATTTGGATGTATACGTTTCACTCCAAAATGTCTATAATTTCACAAGAAAGTTTCACTTGACTCAGAGTCAGAGAGTCATAGAGATATACCGCACGGAAACAGATCCTTTGGTCCAACTCATCCATGCCGACCAGATATCCTAAATTAATCTAATCCCATTTCCCAGAACTTGGCCCATATCCCTCTCAACCCTTCCCAGCATTATACCCATCCAGATACCTTTTAAATGTTGTAATTGCATCAGCCTCCACCACTTCCTCTGGCAGCTCATTCCATACATGCACCACCCTCTGTGTGAAAAAGTTGTCCCTCAGGTCCCTTTTAAATCTTTCCCCTCTCACTCTAAACCTAAGCTGTCTGGTTCTGGATTCCCCCATCCTAAAGAAAAAAAACTTGTCTATTTACCCTATCCATGCCCTTCATGATTTTATAAACCTCTATAAGGTCAGCCCTTAGCCACCTATGCTCCAGGGAAAACAGCCCCAGCCTACTCAGCCTCCCCCCAAAGCTCGACCCCTCCAAACCTAGCAACATCCTTGTAAATCTTTTCTGAACCCTTTCAGAATATTGCACACAATATTCCAAAATTGGCCTATTCAATGTCCTGTCCTCAACATGACCTCCCAACTCTTGTACTCAACGCTCTGACCAATAAAGGATAGCATACCAAACACCTTCTTCATTATCCTATCTACCTATAACCCTTATAACCTATTACAAGGAACTATGAACCTGCACTCCAAGGTCTCTTTGTTCAGCAACACTCCCCCAGACCTTACCATTAAGTGTATAAGTCCTGCTAAGATTTGCCTTTCCAAAATGCAGCACATCACATTTACCTGAATTAAACTCCATCTGCCACTTCTCGACCCATTGGCCCATCTGGTCCAGATCCCGTTGGACTCTGAGGTAACCTTCTTCGCTGTCCACTACACCTCCAATTTTGGTGTTATCTGCAAACGTACTAACCATACCTCCTATGTTCACATCCAAATCATTTATATAAATGATGAAAAGCAGTATATCCAGCACCAATCCTTGTGGCACTCCACTGGTCACAGGCCTCCAGTCTGAAAAACAACTCTCCACCACCACCCTCTGTCTTCTACCTTCGAGCCAGTTCTGTATCCAAATGGCTAGTTCTCCCTGTATTCCATGAGATATAACCTTGCTAACCTGTCAAAACTTTGCTGAAGTTCTTATAGATCATATCCATTGTTCTGCCCTCATGAATCCACTCCATAAGTTCTTCTTGACATAAGGTCAGAAGTGAAAGCAGCACCTTAACAGAGGCTGTTTTTGTTTATAGCTCCTGACTGCTATATTAGCTTCTGCATTCTAAGTTTTTGATCAACCTGTTCAGATGTGATGTGACCAATATCTGTGGCAGGTAGCACTTCAATCGGAGCTTGAATATGGGGATACTACCATCACATCACAAAATGCCTAACTTTTACTTTGATAAATATCGCAGAAGTGTTTTGTTATAGCATCAAACATCATATTTTCACTTAAGCATGGTACAAAAAATGAGCAAGCTAAAACTTCACCTTTTCCAGAAGGCTGCTGAAGAGTACCTTCTCCTTGTAGTCACGTGATCTTACATCACTTCCCAAACTATCTTAGTTCATGTTTAGATCAACATTTTAGATATTGCATCTCTAAAATATCAGAGATTTACAACAGGTGGATCAACAAGAGAATTCTGACGATTGATTAGAAAAGGTCAGCAACTGACCTAATGCTGTCATTGGGTTTGTATCATTTGCATTCTGTACTTTTGATTGTGGGCTAAAATTTAAAAAGGATTGTTTTAAAACCAAAGATTGTGAAAGGAACTGCTGCACTTTTAAATGAGTTTCAGTAATTTGTTTTTAATGTTTACATGTGCTTTGACAAGCAGTGGGGGAAGCTGTTTGTAAATAGCCCAGCACTGGAACGGGTGCTTCTTGGTCAACTGAGTGGTTTGTGCAATTGTGACCAGCCATAGATGCCAGAGGTCATCAGCCTGACGACAACTCTTCGATTGTTTCTGGATAGGAGAACAGCTTGCATATATAAACGATACTTTGGAATGCTGTAAGGGCAGGCGATATGTCTCTCTCGCTCTACAGTAGCAACACTTGAAGATAGCCAGTTATTTTTTTCCGAGCAATTGTTGTAAGGTACTGCCTTAACCAGCAACTGAAGGAGTTTGTAGTTAGTGTACTAAACACCCTGTGCCTTCTACAAAGAAGTGAAAGAATCTGAAGAAAGAAGATTGAAGAACATGAGGTCCCAGTAAAAAAAAGGACTGAGTCTTGTGAACCAGTGATTAGATTAGATTCCCAACAGTGTGGAAACAGGCCATTTGGCCCAACTAGTCCACATCGACCCTCCCAGTAATCCACCCAGACCTATTCCCCCTAACTAATGCACCTAACTCTACCATTTAGCATGACCAATTCACCTAACCTGCACATCTTTGGACTGTGGGAGGAAACCCACGCAGACACGGGGCGAATGTGCAAACTCCACACAGTCTCCCAAGGCTGGAATCAAACCTGGGTCCCTGGCACTGTGAGGCAGCAGTGCTAACCACTGAGCCACCGTGCCGCCCCATAATGTTGAACTGTTTTTCCCAGTTCCTTTCTCCCTCCACCCATAAGACCAATGTTTTGTTTGTTTGACTGTCTCTGTTTGTATGTCTGCAACGGGATTTAAAAGGGAGTTAGAGTTATAAATGGTAGAGCCATATGTTGATAGCTCATGGCTGCTCACCTGCGATTAGAATTTATTTATTTGTATTAAATGGTAGTTATTGCTAAGTACAGGAACCTGGTAGGTGTTTTCTGTTAACTTGATTCCATCAAACAGGTAAATCAAGAATTTTGTGTGCTTTGATTATATCATTAACTTTTGTGGTAACCCTGGGAGCAATGGGGCTTGAGAATCAGTGAACTTTCCCAAGGGTTGTAACATCTACCTCCTGAGTCCTCATCAATTCATGATCTTAATTAAGCTAGGAACCCACATTGAAGACACTAGTCTTTGTTGGAGAAGATTAAGAAGAAATTTGATGAAGGGGTTCAAAATCACAAGGATTTTGGATAGAAAAGGTAGACAGGAACTGTTCCTGTTGGTGAAAGAATCAAGCATTAGAGGTCACTGATTTAAGAAGGAGCAACAGAGACATGAAGAAAAACAAGTGGTTGAAACCAAGAACGCGTGTACTGAGAATATGGTGGAGGCAGGTTGAACTCAAGTCTACAAAATAAGGATTAGGTAGTTATCTGAACAGAAAAAATATTCTATAACTACTGGGAAAATGCAAAGGAGTGAAACAGGTGAATTGCTTTAGCAGTGAGCAGAGAGCTGGCATGAATAGAACAGGCCAAATGAACTCATTCTGTTTTGTATGCACTCCATGGTTCTATGCTGGGGAAAAATAACACATATTTGAAGAGTTACTGCATTGTATTGATTCAAAACAAGTGTTGCTCTTCCCCTTCTAATGTGAGCAAGAGGTTCCTTTTACCCATTATTGATACCGTGTGCGAGAGAACCCTTCTGCCATTCCAGCACTAACTTTTGTAGATACAATCTCTGCACTGATTCGATTGCACAATATTATGAGACAGCTGGTTTTTACACACAGATTGGACGCATGTGATGGGTTCCCAATGTTGACCATTCACCCCAATCAGTTTGTGCCAGAGAACCCTTCTGCCATTCCAGCACTAACTTTTGTAGATACAATCTCTGTACTGATTCTAATGCATAATATTATGAGACAGCTGGCTTTTACACACAGATTGGACGCATGTGATGAACTCCCATGGTGACCATTCACCCCAATCAGTTCCGCTCACGGGTGGTATATAATGGAAATGATGGGGGTCTCACCATCAGCTAGTAGTCTCTTCCTCATTTGTGCAGATCGCATTTTTGCCAACAAGGTGAAGGGGCTGGATGTGAATCAGACAGTTCTTCTAATCAACTTGGCTACAGTTTGAAACTAATGCAGTGAGTTATTGGGAACCAAGGGTATTTCTGATGCTTTAAGTCACTGTGCAGGAATTGCAAGGTGCCAGAGCTGTCGTGTCTAGAGTCATGGGGTGCTTAAGAAATTGGTGAGTTATTCAACCTAAGGCTAATGGAAGGACTCCCATGAAATCTTGTCTCTTGGTGAATAGCTGGAACACTGAAAATAAGTTGGACTCAATACTTGAGAGTTGTGATAGAGCTTTGGTTCAATTCCAGAGAGAAAGTGAATAAAACTATAAGATGTCAGAGGGTAAGGGAGTTCTTGGGGTTGGGGAAGGTCAGTAAAAAGGTTAAGTAAGTTAATATCATAAGTCTTTAAAAGAACTAATAGTACTTACACTGTTTAATTTGTAATGATATACAAGTCTGAAATCGTGCTCCTAAATCAGGAACAGTCATGAAAAATCCAATTCAGGAGAAAGTGTCCTGAATGGCCAAAATGTTTTTCCCAGAAATAGCTCAAAGGTGACCATAAGGGCTGGCAAATCTGAAGGTGTGTGAAAGGCCAGCTGTGATGTTCTGGGACTTTCTCCCAGCTGTATTGAAAAGAAATGGTTTTTGAGCCTTCACTCTGCATCTGGCCCACAAACATGCATATGGCTCCTCATATACTCCATGCCAAGCTATGCCTTTACACATACTCCAGTGGCCTTTTATAGCCCCATCCCACTTCGTGCAAACCCATGCAGTCACCACCCCTTGCCCTACATACTCATTACTAACCTATCCAGTTCTATCCTGACCAAACCTCAGGCCCTGATCTGAGATGAAGTAAAATAAAATGCTCAGGCCTTGAATGTTGCTGAGTTGAGATGACCCCAGGAGCTCTTTAAATGTTGTGGGTGGGTCCCAGTTCTGAGGTTCACAACTCCATTTCCGGACTATCCAATTTTCAGGAGTGCCTTTTGAGGGTGCAGGCTGATCCAGGTCATGAACCTACTTCCAGCACTTTCATCTGCTGGCACAATTGTGGGACCAACATGTTCTTATCCCCTAAAATTTGCATGGAGTCAAGCCAGCTTTTTAATGTGTCGCAAAGTGTGGCGCTGGAAAGGCACAGCTGGTCAGGCAGCATCTGAGGAGAGTCAATGTTTCGAGCAGGAGCTCATCGTCAGGAATGAGAGGGCGGCCCAAGGGGGCTGAGAGATAAATGGAGGGGGGTAGGGGGGTGTGGTGAGGTAGTTGGGAATGCAATAGGTAGATGAAGGTGGGGGTGACACTGATAGGTCACAGCACTTCAGAGGTGTTGAGAACCATAATCTGCATGAGGGAATCTTTAGAAGGGTAAATTCGAAAACCTGACCTCATGCCTTTTACCTTGCATGACACCAATGCCAATGTCATTGTTATTCTTCTCATCCCCCCATAGCCCCTCATGCCAAGCTATGGTGCATCCATGCTCATTTATACACTGTTTTGAATCAATGATCCCAACACTGACAGACTTGCATTTAAGAAAAGCTTGACAATTCAAATGAGTTTATCCACTGTTACACCATAAAATCCCTACAGTGTGGACACAGGAGATTCGACCCAACAAGTCCACACTGACCCTCTGAAGAGAATCCCACCCAGACTCTATCCCTAGAACCCTGCATTTTTCCCATGGCTAATGCAACTAACCTACATATACCTGAAAGCTATGGGCAATTTACCTCGGCCAATCCAAGGTAACTTGCACATCTTTGGATTGTGGGAGGAAACTAGAGGACCTGGTGGAAACCCACACAGGCACGAGGAGAACATGCAAACTCCACACAGACAGTCGCCCAAGGCTGGAATCGAACCTGGCTCCGTGAGGCAGCAGTGCTAACCACTGAGCCACCGTGCCACACTTGAAAGACATCAGCACCAGATACACACATGCATGTCTTCTTTTAATAGTCCTAAAGGCCAGGTGACTACTCCTAAAGGGCATCTTAACATTCTCAAAGCTTTTCCTAAGTCTCTTTAAAAGTGTCCCTTTCAGAGGTTTAGATTACTTACAGTGTGGAAACAGGCCCTTCGGCCCAACAAATCCACACCAACCCTCTGAAGAGCAACCCATCCAGACCCATTCCCCTACATTTACCCCTTCACCTAACCTGTACATCTTTGGACTGTGGGAGGAAACCGGAGCAAACCCACACAGACACAGGGAGAATGTGTAAACTCCATACAGACAGTTGCCTGAGGTAGGAATTGAACCGAGGTCTCTGACGCGGTGAGGCAGCAGTGCTAACCACTGTGCCACCATGCCACCAAAGAACCGTTCCTTTCCAAAGAACCCTAGTATGTTTTGACTCTCTGTTAAAAAGCCTAAAGCCCCCAAGTCATGAATTGGACATGAACAGAAGTTGAATCTGATTGCAGACAGTTGTACTTTTACATTGGTGCAGTTGCTTCCATGGACCTCAGAAAGTGCAAAGTTCAACCTAGCTCTATATCCTTTCACATTACAAAGCTGGAAGGTGCAAGGTTCACGAACAGAACTTCCAGAATCAGGGGTCTGGCACATTTTGACTAAACCAGAGAGTTTGTCCAGCCTTATAAAACTTCAGGTCACAATCAAGTTTAAATAACGTGAAATTTTATGGCGTAATTCTGTTGATTTGTTTCTTGTTCTTCAGAATTTTAAAAAAAATATTAATAGTCCCAAATGTCAGATGGAGTTTTAATTTGGGTAAATGCGAGGCATTGCATTTTGGTAAAACAAACAAGAGCAGGACTTATACAATTAATGGTAGGCCTCTGGATAGTATTGAGGAGAAAATGAGGTCTGCAGATGCTGGAGATCAGAGCTGAAATTGTGTTGCTGGAAAAGCGCAGCAGGTCAGGCAGCATCCAGGGAACAGGAGAATCGACGTTTCGGGCATGAGCCCTTTTCCAGCAACACATTTTCAGCTCTGGATAGTATTGTAGAACAGAGAGACCTTGAATTTCAGGTACGTAATTCGTTGAAATTTTTGTCGCAGGTAGACAGGGTGGTTAAGGCTGCATTTAGCACACTTGCTTTCATTACTCACGAATTGGGATGGCATGGTGAGGTTGTACAGGACATTGGTGAGGCCTCTGCTGGAGGACTGTGAGTAGTCCTGATCACTCCGCTATCAGATATCACTAAATTGGAGAGGGTTCAAAAAAGATTTACCAGGATGTGGCTGGGAATGAAGGATTTGAGTTCTAAAAATAGGCTGGGACTTTTTCCACTGAAGCATAGGGGGTTGAGGGATGACCTCATAGAGGTTCATAAAATCATGAGGTGCATAAATAACGTGAATAGCAAGGGTCTTTTCCCTGGGGTGGGGGGTGGTCAAAACTGGGAGGCACATTTTTAAGATGAAAGGAGAACATTTTAAAAAGGACATGAGGTGCAAGTTTTTTGCACAGAGAATGGTTCATGTGTGGGATGGACTGCCAGATGAAACGGCGGATGAAGGTACGGTTACAACATTTAAAAGACATTTGGATAAGTACATGAATAGGAAACGTTTGGAGGGATACGGGCTAAATGCAGGCAAGTGGGTCTAGTTTAGTTTGGGAACATGGTCGATGTGGATGAGTTGGACTGAAGGTTCTGTTTCTATGCTGTATGACTCTATGACTAGTCCCCAACTGGACTGAAACAACAGGAACACAACCATCCAAAACGGGAGGTGGTTATTCACCCCCTTGAGCTTCCGATGCTATTCAATTAGATCATGGTTGATGATCACTTTAATTCCATTTCCCACCTCCACTGCACATCCTTTGATCCCGTTACCTTACTCAACAAATCTTACCCAGTCAATTACCTCATTAATTATCTCTGGATGGAATCAACAAACAGGAATGGTCTTTTGGACCAGAGACCGTCAAATATAAGGGTTAAGCAAAACACTGTTGCACATAAATTCTAGTATTTTAATGGGATGGACAAAGAAAATATAGTTTTAAAAAATAGGCAGCTGCAAGCAGTTGACTTTGCTTAGGCATAGCCCCAGGGAGCTGTGATTATTTATGCTTCAGATAATCATCTCGCAGTTCCCACTGTGATGATTTAGGGTCTCACATTGTACTAGACAAGTGAAGAATCATGTTCTTTTGCAAGGGCTGTTGTACTCATTTGAATTTTGCTTTCTGCTTGCACCAATTCCAATCAGCAACTCCCAAACACTGCTGCTCACAGCAGGTTTTCAAATTGAAAATGAGAGAAAAGCAGCTGTTCTAACACCAAACTTAACACTGAAGTTGCAGCTGTGATGGCCTGTTCACCTCCTCCCTTGTTTTTGTTCTCCATTATAGTATAGCTTCATTTGTCATTTCCTCTGGCTGTTGGGCATGCATTTGGGGCAGGCTACATTGAGGAGGTGATGGTGAGCTGCTTTCTTGAACTGCTGCAGTCCATGTACTGTAGGTAGACGCACAATGCCATTAGGGAGGGAATTCCAGGATTTTGACTAAGCAACAGGAATGGTGATGTGTATCCAAGCCAGAATGATGTGTGGCTTGCGGGGGGGCGGGAGGGGGGGATCTTGCAGGTAGTGATATTCCCATGTATCTGCTGTCCTCATAAATGCAAGTGGTCATGGGTTTGGAAGATGCATGTCTAGGGAGGCCCTAGTGAATTTCTGAAGTGCATCTCGTAGATGATACACACCACTGATTTGGGTCATTGGTGGTGGAGGGAGTGGATGTTTGTGGATGTGGTGCTAATCAAGAAGATGCTTTGTGCTGGATGACGTTAAGCTTTTGGAGTGTTATTGGAGTTGCATTCAACCAGGCAAGTGGGGAGTGTGCCATTGCACACCCGACTTGTGTATTGTAGATTGTGAACAACTCTGGGGAGACAGGAGATAGATTCTGACTTGTTCTTGTAGCTACTGCATTTATATAGCTAGTCCAGTTCAGTTTCTGGTTAAAGGTGACTCCCCAGGATGGATTCGATGATGGTACATCATTGAATGTCAAGGGACAATGGTTATGTTCACTCTAGTTGGAGATAGTCATTGCCTGTCATTTGTGTGGTACAAATACTATATTCAAGGCTGGGATAGAATCAAGAAAGAATCATGAGTTAAGGTATTAAAATGAAGTTGATGATTATTAGATCAGCCATCATCTCATTGAATCTGAACATCTCAGCCAGGCTCGCAGGGGTCGACTGGATTTCCCAGTCACTGCTCTTTTTAATTCCCCTTCCCATTCCCTTTCCAACATTACCATCCTTGGCCCCCTCCATTGTCACAATGAACCAAACCGCAAATTGGAGGAACAACACCTCATCTTCTGCCTGGGCAGCCTACAGCCTAGAGGACTCAACATTGAGTTCGCCAATTCCAAATAACCTCCCTTCCTTTCCCCTGACCCCTTTCCCAGCCCCTTCCCCTCCTTTCCACTCTTCCCAGCCACCTACCGGATTCGTCCCTCCCACTGACCAACCCTCTACCTGTCTTTACCTATCCCCACTTCGTCACCCTGCCGCCCCCCCCCCCCACCACTCCCTTTACCTGCAGCTCCCCTTACACCCAGCTCCAGTCCTGAAGAAGTGTTACACCTGAAACGTTGACTTCTCCATCTCCTGATGCTGAAAATGTGTTGCTGGAAAAGCGCAGCAGGTCAGGCAGCATCCAAGGAACAGGAGAATCGACGTTTCGGGCATAAGCCCTTCTTCAGCTAGAAGGGCTTATGCCCGAAACGTCGATTCTCCTGTTCCCTGGATGCTGCCTGACCTGCTGCGCTTTTCCAGCAACACATTTCAGCTCTGATCTCCAGCATCTGCAGTCCTCACTTCATCTCCTGATGCTGCCTGGTTTTCTGTGTTCTTCCAGCCTCCTGCTTGCCCACCTTGAATTCCAGCATCTGCAGTTTTTTTGTCTCTAATGATCTAATTGAATGGCAGAGCATTCACAATGGCCAACTCCTGCTCCTTTCTTAAGGTCTGCTGCCACGGTCAATGATAAGGCTCTGTCCCTTGCTTTGGTCAGAGTATTTTGTGAAGTGTACTGACATGGATCAGCCTGATCAAATCCTTTCATATCAATCAGGGGTGGCAAGCTAGGGAAGAAAAATCCATCTCCATTCCAAATTACTAATCCGAAAACAAAGTCACATTCTCAAAAATCAGACCTGAGCAATTGAGCATTCCCAGTAAAAACATACATTCTATTTTTCATTAAAGAAGAAACATTGATCAACAAAATTCTCGCACCACAGCTGCCAGGTGATGATAATTGCTTGTTACTGCAAATATGCTGAAATTTAATTCAGATAAACAGTCCACCCTGATTGAATTCTATTTCTGTGCTTTGTGGAGGAATTTGAAGAAATCCACCTTGTCTGACTCATTCAACCCTTCCCATCCTGTACTCCAGCAAATCTATCAAATACTTTCTATTCTATTTTCTGTATATGGTACTTTGGCGTGCATGTTCCTATGAAGTCGAGAGCTGTGAATGCTGGAAAACTACTGCTGGTCAGGCACCCCAAGCCAAACAGATCTAAAGTCGGAGCCTGTTAAATGGATACAAGCCAGAGAGCGCAGCACCTAACAAGAAACATCTCTTTATCGCATACAAGGTTTATTCACAGGATGCAGCCAACCTCTGGCTCCTGACCGCTACCCTCACATCGAAATTGATTCTTTTCACATTCTTTTGAGTTATCAAGTAAACTAAGGGTCTTGTGGCATAGGGATTATGTCCTTTAGGTCCAAAAGGACCAGGGTCAAATCAAATTAGGATATGATGAGCATGGTGGTGTATCATAACACCTCCAACCAATTTATTTAAAAATAAATAAACTATTTAACTTAAAGGGACAATGCAACAAGCCCCAAATTTAAATCAAAAAATGATCCAGTCCTTTATCAAACCTTGCCCATCATCTGTGAATCTTTAACATAACCAACAAACCATAATGTACACAATCCACTGCATCTCATAAGTATGCCTATGTGTGTATAACTATGTATATAAGTGTGTCAGTATTTATATTGTCTGAATACTAACTCTGCCACTAAATATCTGTATGTATTAGGCATATCTATTCCCCCTGAGGAAAGACTGATGAAAAGCTGACCAGAATCTTAGAATCTGGCAGTGCATTCCAGATCCTAATGCCTCAGTGTGCAGTTTTTTTTTCACGCATTCGCTTCTTTTATAAGAAGGAAAGTGCACATCAACACTGTCAATCAAGTTGTGGATTGCATCTCAAGGCATTGATTATATGTTAAAGTAGGCTCAATACTGCTGATTAACAACACCATGCTAGAAAGACAGAATGCAGTTTTGGCTGGTTCCACATAAACACTGAATTGGAAAAGATTTCCAGGGAGGTGATTTATGATGAATAGCTCATGCATTTAAACTTTGTTCTCACTGAAGAACAGAAGACAGACTCCGATCTAGACTCCCCTTGTCAATATACCATTCTTACTTTCTTGCGGCACCGACATGCTCACTTTTAGTGGCTCGTGGATAGGGACTCAGATCCCTTTGGACAACTGCACTTCCCCATTTTTTATCATTTAAAGTTATTTTGCCTTTGTTTTCTTTTTGCCAAAGTGAATACCGTTGCACTTATTGACATTATGTTCCATGTGTCATGTTCTAGCCCATCCACTTAGCCTGCCTAAATCCTCTTGAAACCTCCTCACAATTTACATTCCCACACACTTTGGGGTCACAGTAAATTTGGAAATATTACAAATTAGCCTGCACATCCAATCATTTATGTAAATTGTGAACAATTGTGGAACTACCACTGACCTTGACAATATCCCATCAGTAATAGCCTGGCAAACTAAGAATGATCTGTTTATTCCTACTCCCTGCTCTTAACCAATTTGCAATCCATATGAGTATATTCCTCCCAGTTCTTTGCACTCTGTGATTTTATTTACTAACTTCCTGTTTGGAACCTTAAAGAGCTGAAAATCCAAATAAACCACATCCATTATTCTCCTTTGTCTAAGCTACAAGTAACATTCTCAAAAACTTTAAAGTTTTCAAACACAACTTCCCATTTACTTGTTGTCAAACGGTGTAGTTCCTCCTGCAAACCCACAACAATTCATTTTTATATCATCTTAGGCAGTAATCTGTTCCACAAACCCATCAGCCTTACAGTAAATAAAAAATCCATCAGAATTCAGTCATCAAAAATAAACGTGTTATGATGCACTAACTCTATACTTACCATACACACACGTTTCAATTTTAAAACTGCTGAGAGCAAGAGCTTTAATTGACTAGTCTCTTGCTCTTCAATCACATTTCACCAATACCATAGCAGTCTTTTGTTAGATTGTCAGTCACATATGGCTCCTGGTATTTGGGGGGTGGGGTTTGGTGAGGTTCGTTATCAAGATGGGTTGAATAGGCAGGGTTTGTTTTCACTGGAGCACAGGAGGTTGAGGAGTGACCTGACAGACGTTTATGAGATTGTGAATGGCATGAATAGGATGGAAAGTATAAGGCTTTTTTCATAGGGTGTAGGGGTCAATTACAAGGGGACAGAGCTTCAAGGTGTTGTGGGGGGGGGGCGGGTGGAATTTGTGAGACAAGTTTTTCACACAATGGGTGCTGAGTGCCTGAAACACACTGGAGTAGGAGGTGGTAGTGGAAGCAGACACAATAACAGCATTTTGAATGAATCCATGAATAGGAAGGAAATAGAGGGATATGGATCCCATAGTGAAGACAGTTTTATTATGGAAGGGCAAAATGTATCAGCACAGAGTTTGAGGGCTGAAGGACCTGTTCCTGTACTGTATTGTTCTTTGTTCTTGTGTCTCTTTGTATATTATCCCAGAAACAGAACTAAACAGGAATAAAGGAACAGAGAATTTAAGGATCAGGAGGTCAAACGGAGACATGGGAACAACATGCAGAAATGGAACATCAAATGATAATTTGTTCCTGGGAGTGACAGAAGAATAAGAAGGAATGCTGGATGGTCCATGTACCTGCACCGCGCAAGGGAAGTGTGTTTCAAGTCAAGAGAAGACTTGCATTTATTCAATGTTGTCATTCTATTGCACTAAGGTAAACTCGTATCTTTTTTTGCAACGGTGCTGATAAACCAAACGACATTATTAGTCAACCTTACCAGCAACTTTCAAAACTAGTCTAAGAGTCCAAATGCAATATAAAGTAGCAAATCTGACCCTCACCTTTTTTTCTTAAATAGGAACAGCGGCCTGCAAGAACTTTTTGGGAAAAAATGTTACAAATTAGGAGCAAAAACAGGCCTTAAGTCTACTCTGCTGTTTCATAAGATCCTAACAGATCTGATTACTCCACATTCCCATCTATTCCAATAACCTTCCGACCACTAAAGGTAGGGTGTAAATACAGATCCCAAATTTATCTCAACTAGAATAGGGATCGAATTCCATGCTGTCAGCATTTTTCTATCCACCCACTAGCTGTCAAACCAATGAAGTTTGATGTGGAGCTGAGGGTGTGATTTAGATGTTGAAATGAATGTTGTTTAAAGCATAAACAATGCCATAATTGTTATGGTATTGATAAAACTGTGTATCAAATATTACCTTCAATGTTTGGCCTCCATATTATCAAAGGATGCTGAATTTGGAGGGGTTCCAGGGGCTAAGAGGCTGATTTCTGGATTTGAAAGGCGAAATTATGAATAAAATAATAGTTTGCAGACAAGCAATGTGTCTGCGAGCTTCACAATGAAACCTAGATGGGGGTTTGGCAAATGATCACTTGCGGCGTTTTGGAAAGATCCTGTTATAGAGCAGAGTGTTGTTGCTTTTAATCTATTATATGCAATGTCCATGGATTGGTCCAGGTAAAATTGCCTGGACCGGTACAAGTAAGTAGTATCAGAGAGATGCTCACTGACCAGTTATAGTACCTGTCTGACATAAGCCCTCTTTGATCCTCCTCATCTCCAGTTTAGCAAAATGCCCAGAAGATGCCTTTTGGCCACGCACAAATAAACAGCAGGAGCTCTCTCTTGTTGCCATGTGTGGGCTATGAGTTGTAGAGATGGCAACATTGCAGGGATGCCCTGTTAAATAGGGAATGTGGCTGGCCCTCAATAATGTAGTCAAATCCCCAAGAATTGCACATTCTCCTCACATCCTAGATATTTGACTGTCAATAGGACAGCAGTTACATACTCATTATCTTCTTCCAGACCATTATGGTGACCCCCTTTTGGAGTCACTTGGTATTTGGCTCCACATAGTAGCACCTTTCTTAATAGCATCTATAACGTGGCCTTTGTAATAGGTCTGCTCTGCCTCTAGCTGAAACTTTATTGCTGGAACAGCACAGCAGGTCAGGCAGCATCTAGGGAACAGAAGATTCGACGTTTCGGGCACATGCCCTTCTTCAGGAATGAGCAGAGAGTGTTCAGCAGGAGAAGATAAAAGGTAGGGAGGAGGGACTTGGAGGAGGGGCTCTCTGCTCAGTCCTGAAGAAGGGCATGTGCCCGAAACGTCGAATCTTCTGTTCCCTAGATGCTGCCTGACCTGCTGTGCTGT
>NC_057750.1:12011707-12045636 GCF_004010195.1 Chiloscyllium plagiosum | reverse complement strand
ATGTGGGTGGAGGTGCAGGTGAATTTGTGGCGGATATGGAAGTTTCCTTTGGGGCCTTGGAGAGAAGTGAGGGGGGAGGTGTGGGCGCAAGTGTTGCACCTCCTGCGGTTGCAAGGGAAGGTGCCGGGAGTGGAGGTTGGGTTGGTGGGGGGTATGGATCTGACAAGGGAGTCGCGGAGGGAGTGGTCTCTGCTCTGCCTCTAGACCTCACTTCATCCATTTTATAAATTTGGAGTATGTTGCCCTTTAAGGATGACACCGGCCCTTTAAGAGCCTTTGTAACCGGATATTTCACTCACTGATAACCGTGAGCTCCCCATTGCCATGCACTTTGTAAAAATAAAGTATTTGAATAAAATGACCTCACATTATGGTTCAAGATCAGCGCATTCATCTATGGTTTAAACCGAATCAGTAGTGGTTCTAGTGTCTCTGATGCAACCAATTTTTACAGGTTTCTCTCAAGTTCAAGCAACATTCACTTCATAACTTTAAACATAATCCCACTCAAAGTTCTCTTATCCATAGTTAGTCTCATGCTATTCCTGACCTGTTCCTTCAAAGAAGCTTAACATGAGAACAGAGGCAATCAGACAAGAGTCGATCAGGCAGCCCCTCAAGTCTGCTTCACCGTTTGATAAGATTAAGGCAAATCTGACTGGGGCCTTAACTCAACTTGCCTGCCTGTCCCCTATGATACGTGACTCCCTTGCTGTCTAATACAGGCCTTGAACTTATTCAATGACCCAGCCTTCACTGCTCAATAGGGAAGACACCTTCACAGACAAACACCCCTCAGAGACGAAATTCTTCCTCAACTCCATCCTCATCAGAAACCCCTTATCTAGTTCTAATTACCCTTTGGCTTATACCTTTCAAACAGTTTATCAACAGCTCAATATCATGATCTATTATTTCCAGTAACACTCAGGAAGCACTCGACACCACCCAGGACAAAGTAGCTTGCTCAACTGGCGCCATCAATCACTTGCAATATTCATTGACACACTGAGGCAGCAGTGCGTACTATCTACAAGCTGCAGTGCAATAATTCACAAAGAGTCCTCCAACAGCACCTTTCAAACCCACACCCTCTATCACCTCAAAGGACAAATGAGGCAAATGTGTGGGAACATTCCCCTCCAAGCTGCACAGCATCCCATGTGGGAACTATATCTCTGGGCATTTTTCACTTCTTTCAGAACACTCTTCAGACTTGGAAAAATGGTAGGCCTCAGGCTTGAGGATTGTTGATCCTGGTTCTGATGTGTGAATCATTTCTCTATGACAGGGTCTTTTTTTTCTCTCTTGGACAATCTTTGTAGAGGACATTTGTGTTTGTGGACCTTGTCATTGGTCTATTTCCTTATCCAGAAGACTCTCAATCTCCTGAATGTCTCTTAACAGACAAAGTTAGAAATCACACAGCACCAGGTTAGAGTCCAACAAGTTTATTTGGAAGTACTAGCTTTTGAAGTGCTGCAAAAGCTAGTGCTTCCAAATAAGCCTGTTGGACTATAACCTGGTGTTGTGTGATTTTTAACTTTGTCCACTCCAGTCCAACAATATCTTAAAAGGCAGCTGGTCTTTCTTCCTTGCAGTAGCCTAGAGTTTCTGGATCAAGCAATCAAAATCTATTTGGAAGATATAGTCTATTTTTTCTTCAGTATCTTGGATGCTTAGATCAGACAGGTTTTTTTTAAACATGTCCTGAGTTTGTATTAAGTTGGTCTGGCTTCCATGGAGTCATATGTAGCTCACCTCCCATGCGTTTTTGATCAGCTTGAAGGTCTTTAATCACCCATATTGTTTGACTGGTTCTGAAGTAAACCTTTTCAGATTCTCAGTTGTGTCACTAAAAGGCTGCTGCACACCAAGTACTCTCTCAGCTGCTGGATCTGTGGTCCTGCTTCATCAACCTGTTCAGCAGATTTTTATGCTCACTGGATACCTGCGGTTAAACATTTGTCAGTAAGCCCAGATGAGTTGTATAAATCATTCTTGTTCTCAGTATTTGTTTTTCTGACAAACTTTGCTGAGTTTTAGCTTCTGACCTGTCAGCAATGTGTTCAAACCTGATAATTCTGTGCAAATGCAGATTCTACAGTGAGTCTGAATACCCGTCGTTTACTTGAACATATTAGTACAAAAGGGAAGTTTCCATGAGTGGATCAGTGAACACCAAAATAATGTAGAGTCATAAAGCACAGAAACAGACCCTTAGGTCCAATCAGGCCAAGCTGATGTAAACAAGTACCACCAGCCTGCTCCTGGCCCATATCCCTCCAAATCTTTCCTATTCATGTACTTATCCAAGTGTCTTTTTAACGTTGTAACTGTGTCCACATCTACCACTTACTCAGGAAGTTCATTTCACACACAAACCACCCTCTTATAAAACGTTTGCCACCCATGACTTTTTAAAATCCCTCTCTTCTCACCTTAAAAATATGCACCCTAATCTTGAAATCCCCCACACTAGGAAAAAGGGGTGGGGGAGTCCAGAACTAGAGGGCATAGGTTTACAGTGAGAGGGGAAAGATATAAGATGGACTTAAGGGGCAACGTTTTCTTGCAGAGGGTGGTGCGTGTATGGAATGAGCTGCCAGAGGACGTGGTGGAGGCTGGTACAATTACAGTATTTAAAAGGCATCTGTATGGGTATATGAATAGGAAGGGTGTAGAGGGATATGGGCTGGGTGCTGGCAAGTGGGACTAGATTGGGTTGGGATCTCAGGTCGGCATGGACGAGTTGGACCAAAGGGTGTGTTTCCATGCTGTACATCTCTTTGGCTTTATGACTGTTAGACACTTGGATAAAATGAGGGTTCCAGGTGCTGGAGACCAGAGTCAAAGAGTGTGGTGCTGGCAAAACACATCCGGTCAGGCAGCATCCGAGGAGCCGGAGAGGCGACATTACGGGCATAAGCCCGAAACGTCAACTTTCCTGCTCCTCGGATGCAGCCTAACCGACTGTGCTTTTCCAGCACCAGACACTTTGGGGTGTTCAGAGGGCATGAACGATGCAATGGGGATGCGAGTTTTTCTTGTTGAGGGCAGACAAACTTTACATCTGCCCATTTCGTCCTGTCTTCATCTGGTGGGCCATCGCAAGCGTTATACAATCAAGCTGCTCAATGCACTTCAGGTCTCGCCAGGTTGTCCACTTCGTTGGGAAAATGACAGAGGATGGATCTCTGTCTTGGAAGCTACTTCTCAAAATTGTCAGCTTCACACAGGCATTTACAGGTTCATCAAGTACAGTATACCAAAACTATTGCTGGCAATATTTCGACATCCATATAACAACAGCACATTTATCTCAACAGTCTACACTTCAGCAGATAATTCTTCAGCTGATCTGGTCTCACTGAAGTCTCTGCTCTCTTTAATGTTTTTATGGGATGGGGCGCCATTAACAATAATTATTGCTCAAGCCTAACTGCCCTCCTGGAACTGCTCTTTTACACCATTATTTTCTCAATCCAGTTATAGGTTTATCCCTATTTTTTCTTTTATGTTTCTGGAGAAAGGTTACAGTACAGAAGGTGGCCATTCAATCTACTGTGCCCATGCTAATTTTCTACAAGAAAAACACACCTAGTTCCACTCCCTCCACCTTCTCTTCAGATAATTATCTGATAATATTTTAAAGCTGGCTCCACCAAATTCTCAGGTAGTACATTACAGATCCTAACCGCTAGCTGTGTTCCATCATGTTACCATTGCTCCTTTTGCCAGTCTCCCTAAATCAGTGCTCTCCGGTTGATAACTGTCACAACACACAGGAGGAGATCCCTCGGCCTGTCATATCTCGGCATAGGAGCAATTTACCCAATGTCATTCCCCCTATAGCCCTGTGCATTCACATAACAACTCAGTTCCCTCTTGAATGCTTCTATTGCACCTGCTTGGTCACCGTTATCGAAAGTAGCTTTTTATTCCAGATTTTATTAATCAAATTTAAATTCCACCAGCTGCCACTGTGGTATTTGAACTCATATCCCAGTACTTTAGCCTGTGCCTCTGGATTACTAATCCAGTGACATGATCACTATGACACCATCTGCCACAGCTATTCAGTTCAGGGTTCTTGACCATCACAGCAATACGAACAGTTTTTTTTTCTATTAACTCTGTAGACCCTTTATGGTTTTAAATACCTCTGTTAAATCTCCTCTCAATTTTTTTCTTCCTCAAAGAGAACAGTGCTAACTTCTCATCCATCCACATAACCGAACCTACCACAATGACTTCAGTTTGGTGCTTCTGAATTAGTCTGCCTATCATACGCTTGAAATAAAGCAGCTGCAAAATAACTGAAAAATGTTCTCATACTCCCATGCATGTATTCATTTTCTAACTCCCGAGACTTCAGTCCTTTTGACAAATGTGGCACAATAAAGAAGGGGGTGGTAGTTTTTGCAACATATCATTTTAAAATTCACAGAAACCCAGCCATTATAAAAATTGCCACACCTCTCTGATGTGCCTGTGAATTACAAGATGGTGGTCCATCTACATGAAACTGGAGTATCGTGTACAGTTTTGGTCTCCTTACTTGTGAAAGGATGTACTGGCACTGGAGGAGGTGCAGAGGAGGTTCACGAGGTTGATTCCGAAATTGAGAAGGTTGGCTTATGAGGAGCGATTAATTAGACTGGGACTATACTCAGTGGAATTTAGAAGAACGAGGGGGGAATCTGATAGATACATATGGAATTATGTCGGGAATGGATGAAATCGAAGCAGGGAGATTGTTTCCACTGACAGGTGAAGCGGCAAGGTGGCACAGTGGTTAGCACCACTGCCTCACAGCGCCAGAGACCCGGGTTCAATTCCCACCTCAGGCAACTGTCTGTGTGGAGTTTGCATATTCTCCCTGTGTCTGTGTGGGTTTCCTCCCACGGTCCAAAAATGTGCACGTTAGGTGAACTGGTCATGCTAAATTGCTCGTAGTGTGAGGTGTAAGGGAATGGGTCTGGGTGGGTTGCTCTTCGGAGGGTCGGTGTGGACTTGTTGGGCTGAAGGGCCTGTTTCCACACTGTAAGTAATCTAATCAGAACTAAGGGGCATAGCCTCAAAATAAGGGACAGCAGATTTAGGACTGATTTGAGGAAGAAATTCTTCACCCGATGGATTATGAAGCAATGGAATTCCCTGCCCGTTGAAGTAGTTAAGGCTATCTCATTGAATGTTTCTAAGAGAAAGGCAGATTTTTGAACAGTGAAGGAATTAAGAGTTATGGTGAGCGGGTGGGTTAGTGACGCTGAGGTCACAAAAAGATCAGCCATGATCTTATTGAAAGGTGGAGCAGGCCAGATGGCCTACACCTGCTCCTATGTTCTTATATCCACTCACACCTACAACCTCCCAACGTTCTTATTACTGCTTCTGTCTGTGCCAATGGAACACTCAATCTGCCAGCAAACTCAGTTCCAATTGAAAGGTTTCTAGACAGTTCAATCAATATAAAGAGAAATCAATAGAATTTCATTTGCTTATTTTTGCATGAGAGTCTGTCAGGTGAATGAGGTATAAAAACTACAATGGTAATTGCCACAGGGCATCACAGTCCTTTTTTTTTGATAAAGGCCAAAGATATTCCTTTCTGAATTTTAAATTTAAACTGGGAGACATGGAGCAATAATAAATCATTGACACTCAGCTTTGCTAAGGCATGCTTAATGGAAGATAATTCAGATGACAGAATCTCTTAACATGCGTTAGTCCACCCAAACACAAGCAGAAACAGAAATTTAATTAGATTATTGCATTCAGTTCCGGTCAGGACACTCCAGGAAAGATGTGATGATCCTTAAAAGAGGGCAACTGAGATTCCCAGACTGTTTCCAGGATTGGAGGACTTTAGCTACAGTGTTAGGGAGCTGGGGTTGGTTTCCTTGGGACAATGGAGATTGAGGGAGAGCTGATGGAGATACATAAGGTTATGACAGGTTTTGATAAGGTAGACAAAGAAAGTTGTTCCCATTAGCTGACCTTATGAGATCTAGGGGTGAAACATTTTGCATACTGAGTAGCAATGGCCTGGAACTCACTAACAATGAGGCTGCTGGAGCAGAGATGAGGAGCGATTTGAAACACAAATTGTTTGGATACTTAAGGACAATAAGCTTTCAGGAGATGGAGTGAGGGAATGGGACTGACTGGATTCCTAATAGGAGAGCCAATGTGGACTGGATGGAACGAATTACCTCCTTTTGTGCCATAATGACTATGACACTAATGGAAGTTCAATCATGAGCATTTCTTCAGACAAGACTATGGTAATATGGAACTATCTCCCTCAAGACTGTAGATGGGAGAAGGAGGGATGTGGCATTCAGTAAATTGCTCCTACAGAGAGCTGGTGCAGACACAACAGACTGAACCGACTCCTTCAAAGCTGCAACAATTTTGTGATTCTCTGTTAAGGGCCAACTATTGTTTCTAAGACTCAAGTTGATAGTTTGATAAGAGTGTTGAGGGCTATAAAGCAAAGGTGGGAAAATGGAATTGAGCTACCAATCAATCATGATCTCACAGAATGAAGGAACAGACTTGAGGGAATGTGTGAATGACATCCTTCTGTTTGTACTTTCAATTGTTTTAGAGCTTTCTTTTATTTATAATGGATGTCTTCTGACTTGTTTGTAGGTTATTTCTTGCCCACGTTTCATAGGTTTGTGTTCTCCATTCATGAGAAATTTGAGGAATAGAAGCAGGTGTCGGCCATTTATCTCTTCAAGCCTACTCTGTCTTTCAATAAAATCATGGCTGACTTTCTACTTCAACCCACCTTCTCTCACTGTCCTCATATCCTTAGTTTTTTTTCAATACCCAAAATGTCTGCTGATCTCTGTCTTGGGTATACTCAACAATTGCACACCCACAGCTTTCCAACCATTTAAAAATAGTCTGCTTTTCTGATCAAAATTCATAACATCACAATTTTCCCCTCATTATATTCGATGTACTGCATTCCTGCCCAGGTCCATCATCTGCTTCATCCGCCATCTACAACAAGCCCACCGGCACCCCAGCTACCTGGATTACGCCTCCTCCCACCCTACGTCCTGTAAAAATGCCATCCCTTATTCCAAATTCCTTCGCCTCTGCTGCATCTGTTCCCAGGATGATGAATTTCACCTTAGAAAATCCCAGATGTCTTCCTTCTTCCAAGATTGCAATTTTCTTTCCCACGTGGTCGACGATGCCCTCCAGCGCATCTCCTCAACTTCCCGTACCTCCGCCCATGAACCCCACCTCTCCCAACGCAACAAGGACAGAGCCTCCCTGGTCCTCACCTTCCACCCCACCAACCTCCACATTCATCGCATCATTCTCCGCCACCTCTACCCAGTATCTGCAGGTCCATCATCTGTCCACATCACTTCGGCACCTCTCAGTGTCTTCAGCAAACTTATTTCTCCACCTAACTTTGTATCATCTGCGTAATATATTACGCTTGGTTCCCTCATCCAATGAATCAGAAAAAGCCCTATTCCTAGCAATGCCTTCTGGAATGTGTCCTTTTTCATTAGCTAAAGGATAATAGTCAACTCATCTGTATTATATATTAGTTCCTTTAACTAACTCCTGTCTTAGTATTAGCTAGATTTTCTGCAATTTTTGAAGCTGTCATCCAAGGCCACAAAAAGATTATGACCAAACAAACAAAATATTCTGCCCATCCTTTTACAATTGTATTTCACCCATTATAAAATATCATACAATTTCCCCAAATCGTTCCACAATTATATCAGGACTCCCCCTTCTTCAGTTCTCTGACTGAAGGCAGATGCAGTCCACAGGATAGCAGCCTTCCCAATGGGTAGGGAAGGAGTGAGGTCCCTAATCCAATTGGAAAAGGGGAAAATAGAACCAAATGTTGTTTGTACCAATCAGATCCACACTGACCATCCAGTTGATTCAATCAACCTCCCCTCCAACCAATGAGCTGAAATTGTTCTGGCAACATACATTTTCAAATGCACATTGTAGCCTGGAAAATATCAGGTATTATGATTCCAGCTGATGTTATGATTGGATAGGTAAGATACCCACAATGAACTCTGGTTTGATCAATCATATTTTTACAAATTCAACAAAGTGCTCTTTCACTGAACCACAAGCATGCAATGATGCAGATCTGATTTAAATAATAAAATGCAGAAGTAGAGAAAGTAAAATAGAATAAATCAAGCTATTTACATATAAAACAATTTGAAAGATTTCAAATCACAGTAAAAATACAATTCCATCTTTCACCACCTTCGCATTACAGTACTCAAACATCAAAGAGAGTTTGCTTCTTTCCAACAGCTATAGTTTTAATAATTCCTTTCAATCTCTCGTCTTGAAATTTTGATAGTCTCTTCCTTGAATAGTCACAGAATTGAGTTTAGACTTTCTCAGCTTCCAGTAAACCCTTCAGGCTTCTAAACAAATACTTCTGGTCTGAAACTTTCAAGCAAAAACACTTACACTGATGTAACCTATTTTCTAACTTGTATGAACGGACTCCTTTCTCAAGGAGAACCATGCATCTAACTTCAAGCAGAATTTCTACAAATTGAAAACAAAAGCTGTACGGTTTGTTTAAAATCCCCACCAAAGACAAACTGACCTGACAGACTTCACAGTCAGTCTACTCGGCAAACTGTACTGGTTTGATGATTCCATCAGTTTCCCAGCCTCCTGATTTCTGCCTCTACTGTTGCGTATTAGGTAAATGACAGAGACTTGCAGAATCTTGGAATTGCTTCATGGTCAACATGCAAGGTGGCCTTAACTCCTTTGACAGTTCCTTGACCTTCATGAAAAGCTTCCCGGACTTCACTCAGGCAGCCATTTTCTAAATGAAAAATATTGAGTAAATCAAGATGAATCTTTCTCAATTTCACCCTGTCAGGCTTGGACCCGAGCCTTTTATGGCAATCAGTGGTAACTGAACCAGCTGCTTCTCATGTGAGACCAGAACCAAAGTTGTACTCTTCATCTGTGAAGGGTCTTCATCATAGGCTGTCAGTTTAGCCAAGGTCTTACACAAATGTAAGGATTGGAGTCCAGAGCGAACATTGTCAAAGATTGGTTCTGAAAATGCTGATACCGCAACGCCAATTTAACCATTTAACCAAACGTTTATTTTGATTGGTTATGATTTGGATGTTGCTAAGTATTTTTGACCATTCCAAGCCAGATGTAGGTTGGCTTTCCAGGGAATGCACTCTCCTGGATATCGGCCTATATATTCTCTTACTCAATTCAGGCCTAGTGGGCCTCCTTTGCTGTCTCAAGGCCACATACCAGCAGAAGCTATAATAGCTTGATGGCCTGTATCCTGAAGAAAATTTCAACCATTTGGCTGAGGCTTAGCTTTGTTTTGGGGTTTTGCTGTGGGCTGACCTAGAGTCCCTCAGTTCAAGCTGTGTCCTGAGTGTGGTTTTGCAATTGGCTTCACTGAAGTGGTGTCCCCCAAGTTTAGTCGGCCTGGTGAAGGTGTCCACTCCCAACATAATATCCTGTAACTCATATTCTCCACCTGCTGCATTTTCTAATGATAAAGCCATTGAAGTGTCTGTTTAAAGTCGAGTTGGACTTCAGCTAGTAGATGCTTTTGCATGGTTACATCAGTAATCCCACACACCAAACAGTTTCTCAGCATCTCATTAATGGTTAAACAAAAGTCACATGCCTCTGCCAGTTGTCTTAAGTCCCGACACGGACTCTCCTGGCTCTCGAACTGCCAAGTAAAACTGACAGGGCCTCAGGATTAGAGAAGGCTTGGAATCGTACATTGCTTAACTAAATCCATCAACTCTTGAAAGGTTTTAGTATCTGTTGCCTCAGGAAACATTGGCTCCTAGCAACCAGAAAGGCTGCAGGTCCACATGCTGTCTGAGGAATTACTTGTTGCTTTTCATCTGCCCCAATGTCAGGTGCCCGGAAAAAATAACACATTCTTTCCACCTATTGAGCCCCTAGTCTTCAACAGCAGGATTGAACGAATCAAGCTTCCCAAATAACGGCATGATGCCAGAAATGTTTACCCCAATTCAAAGACAACTGTTACAAATGAGCTTCTTCAGGAATGCATTTTTTTTTCCTCTTGTAGCCACTGAAATCACTCCACAGAGGCCGGTATCCCATTACCAAATCACCCTCTATTTACATGTGCTTAGTACTTGATACTGGTCTGGCTTCCTCAGAGCCAGTGCTCAGAGTGGAGAGAACCTCTGACACTCCTGGTTTTTTTTATATTTTATTAAACAATTCACAGTTCACAAAACAATTAACATTTACAACTGTATACAGAGAGACAACAATTTTACGAGGGGAATGGCAAAGCCTAGCCCCAAACCCTGACATTCAACCGGTTTTCAGGGAAATGAGGACAAGACACTCCTGTTTATATTATTTTATTAAACAAATTACAAAAACAGTTTACAACAAACAGTTACATTTACAGCTGCATACAAGAGACAGCAATTTTACAAGGGAGAGGAGCAGCAATGCCAGGCCCCAAACCCTACCATTCAAACAGTTTACAGGGACATGAGGACAAACCTCAAATCCCAGTTTCACAAAGATATAAAGAGACAACAGCAGTGACAGTTGTACATTAGACAGTACTGTTACATACAAAAGTGCAGACAATACAGACCCAGCAAGCCCCGCCCCTCCCACCTTCCGACCACTCTAAGGCAGCCCGCCCCTACCCACCTTCCGGTTCTCGGTCCACCCCATGCCCCTTCCAGTTATTGGCCCGCCCTGACACACCTTTCAACCACCTCTAGGACAGCCCGCCCCAGTACCCACCCGGGGTGACAGCGGTCAGGATGGCCTACCCACCTTCCGGCTTCACTAACCACCCTCAGCACCTTTCGACCACCTCTGGGGCAGCCCGCCCCGGTACCTGCCCGGGGTGACAGCGCTGAGGACGGCTACCCGCCTTCTGGCTCTCGGTCTGCCCCTATGTACCAATGGGCTCACTCCTGTTTATATCTGTCAGCCAAGGCTCCCTGATTAGACTAGATTAATAGCCCCAATCAGGGAACTCATATTCTATGAGGTCCACCTGGCTGACCTCGTTACAATCACTACTGGCAGTATGCAGGGTTAGATTTGCAACACTTTGCATAAAAAGTTAACAGTGCACTTGTTAGCTCAGTTAGCTACATGTGGTCAGAACAATACGAATACTGTGGATTTTTATTCCTGTTCTTGCTGAGGTAGACTGAGGACCTGCCTCCTCATCTTACCCTGAGAGGGAAAGTAAATGGTTACACCCCCACTGCAAAAACCCACTCAGAGTGAAGCATCAGCAGACAACAAGCAAGTGACCTGGCTTCGGGTATAGCAGACATGAATGAAGGTATAGAAAGTTCAGGAATGATTTGGTCAAGGTGTCCAAAAGAATTTAGTAGGGTCAAGGGAAAAGCTACTGGCTTCAGTAGGCGAGTCCAAACTCATGAGTTTAACATTAACAAGATTGTTCAGCAGTGATGTTAAGAGGTACTTCTTCACACGAAAGCTAGTAGAAATCCAGAAAGCTCTCCCTGCTAATCAAAGCTGGAAGGCAATACCAAAATTGAATCTGATGGATTTTTATTAGATAAACATTGTGAGAAATGGAAACAAGTTCAATTTAAGCTGAGCAACAGATCCGCTATGGTCTAATGGAATGGAACATTGGATGGGCTGAATGAAATCCTAAGTTCCACATAATAACAATTTTGAACAGCCCTATTATCTTCTATTACTGCCCTTGGAAACTTGGTCCAAACATTCATTTTTTTTTATGTTGTATGAGCTTAGTATGATTGGAATTTGTATGTAGTTAATATCTTAACATCTATTTAATATGTTAAACAATTAGTAAAGCCTACTTCAAACTGACTGCATGACTGATTTTTCCAGTTGCAAAAAACCCCTTTTGAATCCAGAGGAAGCACAATAAAGGAGCAATGTTGGCAAATGGAAGGTAGAGTCTGACAGATATAACCAGAGACTTCAAACCATGGTCTATCATGACAGAACCCACAATGCAGTGACTGATAATAGTGCACATAACAGCTAAGTATGTTACAAAACACTGAGAACAGATCATTGTGATACATAGAATATCAATCAAGCAGGATGTGTTTGGTGAATAGAACAAGAAATAGGCACAATTCCAAAGTACAGCAGAGAACTTCATACAAAATATTAAAACTACACATTAAATTTATTGTCAGAAATGCAGTCATGCACAAAAATTATTTTTAAATCAAAAAAAGAACGTTTCCATAAAACAATTCTAAGAATTCATTTAAAATCTGTTTGCAAAAACCTCAGAGACTGGAGAAATGGAAGTCAATTTACCTAAAGGTCATCTCTATAAGTCAGAAATAGAGAAGAATACTTCCCCCCACTGCCTGCCCCAAACACACCTGTCCCCCACCCCCCGACACACACACACACACACACGTATTGGAAGCAAATGCAGTTAGAATTTTAAAAGGGAATTGGATACATTGGGAAAGTGCAATGTTATGGGCAAAAAGTAAGGGAGTTGGACCAGTTACATGCCCCTTCGAACAAGCCATCACAGATATGAAGGGTGAACAATGTCCCTTTTTGAAGAAATCCTATTGTTTTGAAACCTTCTCTGCTTTGCATCTCTGGGTTTAAGAATGAATCTAGTTGAACACTGGAAATTACAGATTGAAAAACAGTTTAACTTTCATAATCTCGAGGAGCTGTTTAAAGCTGTGGGAAGGTTTACACATCTGATCCAGGAGGCTGTCACTGTGAAAGGTGTTAAGAGCAACAGAGGGAACAGAGTGTCAGCACTGGTCAACCTTGCGCTCCTGATCATTGCTGACAAATACAGCCCCACTGAGTACTGTGAGGGCAATGAAAGGTAGTGAGGGAAAGGCAGTAATTTGCAAGGGGATGAGGGCAAAAGGATAAGTGACACTTAAAAATCTTCACTGTAGAATACAGGCTACCAGCATTAAATACAAATAAAAGCAAGTCAGGAGTAAAATGCTCAGATTCAATCGATGAAGAGGTCAGTTTAAATAAACACGTGTTGGTATCCATAAACAGTCTTTCTTCAGTTTTACTCTCCCTGTGACAACATTAGAGAAAAATAGCAATCTGAACAGGGATCTCCAGTGAGGATCTGTCAGACTAGTGAGCAAGCAATTGGGCAACAAAGGGAGACAGAGACTGGCACTGCCCAGCACTCTACCCTGAAACCAGTTGCATCAATATCAGAACATAGCCCAACTTCTCAACACATTAACCAAGAACTGCCAGAAGAAGGTATAGGGAGAGACTGAAGGAACGAGAAAGAGACGCAAAGAGAACGACACGAAGACAAATACACTGATTGATGGGGAAAAAAAGAGACGGCGGGGAGAAGAGGGACCACAGAGACGGAGGGGAACAGAGCTTGAGGGGGCAGGAGCGAACTGAGTGAGAGGGGAGGGCAGAGGAACACACAGACAAATAGACAGGGGGAGGTGATGGGGGTTCGATGGGGGAGAAAGATGAAAACACTGATGGAGAGATGGAAAGACAAGAGAGAGAAAAAGACAGAACCCTGTGCTCTTCATCGGGTTGCGAGGTCGGGCTGAGACTTGAGTGACAGAGGGAAGGGGAGAGTGAGGGGTGGAGGGGAAAGGCTCTCCCAGGAACCCGCTCTCTTACCTGCCTGCAGCTTCTCCTGTATAAACCCTGGAGCAGCGCAGCTGCTTCCTCCGCTTCAGTCGGGCACGCGGAACCGCTCGGTCGCGGGCACGCGGCGGGTCGCGCGCGCCGCCGGGACGGTGGCTGCGGGAGCGCGCGTGACATCTTGACTGGAGTCCCTCTCCCCTCCCCAAACACACACACACACACAGAGCCACAGGCAACAAACACCTTGAGCCTCCACCCCCCCTCAGGATTGAGAGGATAAAGAAGGTGAGAGGGAGGACAGCGTGAGAGGGCATTAACTTTTAAAACAGGAATTCGAAATCCCAGTTATTAACTGAAAAATGTTGACAGGTAGATTTGATATTTCCAACTTACTGTCCAAGAGTGAAACAAACCAAGTACTAACAACACTTTATTTCATACTCATACTCCTTCCTCTGTCTGTACCTGGGCCTGTTTGAGATGTTGGAAATAGTTGATGCCTTCAATGAATGCTTCTTCTGCTATTTGGATGGTCTTGAGCAAAAGATGCTTATGTTGGTAGGAATGGCCATTTTTCAAAAAAGACCTTTTTCCTTTGTTGCTTGCTGTGACAAAGCCCGGAGTAGAGACCTGGTTTTTGAATTCTTATGACAGGCCTATGGACAATATGGCCCACCCAATGTAGCTGAATGACAAAAAAACAGTGCCACAATGCTGGGAACGTTGGCCTGGGAGGGAACACTGATATTGGAGTGCCAATATGAATTTGCATGATTTCGTGGAAGCTTCTCTGTTGACACTTCTCTAGGGATTTAAGTTATCTTCTGTATAATCCATGTCAATGCATAGAAGGGGCCAGCTCGCATGGCTTCCCTGTCAACCATGAACTTGGTGCTGGATTTGTTTCCTCTGACAATCAAAGGCTGTGCTGGCGCATTGAAGGTGATGTTGAGGTTCATTGTCAATGTTTGGTCTTGCTCAGCGAAGTATTCCAAGGTATAAGAAATGATCCACATTATCCATGTCTTTTCATATACAGAAGGATGTGTTGTGCAAGGTGAAGAGGTGGTGAGAAGGCTCTTCCAGATGTTTAACCTGAGGCCCCTTCACTCATCCACCTCTGTGAATGTATTGGGTCAACATTGATTTAGGGCTTGATCTCTCAGTATATCCACACACAAGTGCATATTGCAACTCAATGGCAGAGGTTGGGGTGATCTTGGGTCTGTATTGGAGGCACATGTTGAACATTTGCCATGTAGAGAAGTTTCACTCTTGCAGGAGGGTTCTTAGAGATGGGGTGGAGTGTTGCAATGAGGAGAATGAAGAATTATGTTCATTTGATGCCTCAGCCTTGCATGACTGCAGTGTTTATTCATATTAGGTCTTTGGTGGATCTGTTGGTGAGGAGCACAGCTTGTTTGTTATCATGCTGGATTTAGAGTGATCCAAAGATATTCTTTTATCCTAAGGAGGGTGCATTGAGATGATCAACCATTCATTTTTATGTAGAAGCCAACCCCCTTGTCTTCTCCTGACTTAGCTTCCCAAAAGAGAAGTGCATCCAACACCTCGTTCTTTGACCTGGCTTTCTCCTCCCCATCATTGTCCCAGTCAGGATTGCAATGCCAGTGTCATAGCGCTGAACTTCCCAGGTTAAGACAACAATGTGACATTCTGGTCAGTCACTGCTGGGGTTGTCCATGAGAATCTTGATGTTCAAGACCCTCAACTTCATTCTGGGGTGACAGAAGGAGCCCATATGTGGGTTCAATTAATTTGGAATGTCTATTGCACACCAGCTATCACATGGTCTTAGTGGAGCAAAGAGCTTTGTCCAATGGTAGGGACAAGTGAGATAATCAGAGATCAGACTTTGCTGAATGGATGGGACTAACACACACCACCTCTTTCTGCCGCTAACCTCCCCCAACCAAAACCAAACCCAGAATTTGGGGGCATTCCATTTGAGGGGTTTAAGGTAATTAACAAGTTGACAGTGAACAACTAAATATCTAAGCTATTTCTTCTTGTATAGGAAAGTCAAGTCAAAGGAGCCTAGCCTTTGTGGCCATCTTCCCTTCCTGTGTTCCAACGTGTGAACTTTGACACCAGACTCACAGCAGGGTGAGTAATCATGAGGAGTATGCTAGATGAGGCTCACCTTCTGTTCATCCCAAGACTGAACAGTGATGCTTTCAGAGGCATCACTTAATCAAAAACAATCTGCTTCCCCTTGCTTGGTTTGGCTGTTCATTGAATGATGTCAGTGAGCCATTAGATAGTCTGGGAAAGATGGGCTGTAAGGTGAAACTTAAATATTTACTCTAGCTTACATTTCTAACTCAGCACATTGTTGGTTTAAATCCTGCTCCATTCTAGGCTGTGGAAGTGCTGCATTGTTAAAGGTGCTGTTTACCACATGAAATATACAATCGAAGACTAGCTTCTTCTCAAGTGGATGTCGAAATGTTATTCTAAACTTCTGTAGAACTTTGGTTATATCACTGTTGCATTCATTTCTGTCACTATATTATAGAAAGGATATAGAGGCAGTGAGAGGATACGTAAGATTTACAAGGGTTAAACCAGAAATTAGTTTATACTTATTAGGAAAAGATTTACAGGCTGATTGAGTTCTGTCTTGAACAAAGAAGATTGGGGGTGGGGGGTGAATTGAGATCTTCATAATTCTGGAAAGTTTTGATTGAATGGAACAGAGAGAATATTTGCTCTAACGGGTAAGTGCTAAAGACTGTCAACATAATATTGTGACTAAGCAATCAAATGGGGAATTCAGAAGAAACTTCCTCACCCAGAGGTTCAAGAAAGAGGAACTTGCTACCACATGGAGTGTTGATGCAAACCTCAAAATTGGTTTTAAGGCAAAGCCGATCAAGTGTTTGAGGGAGAAAGAAATAGGTAACTTTTTTCAGCAAATCTTCACACTTATTATTTTTCCTGTTGCAGAATAGTGATGGAAGGATTTCCAGGCTGATTATCGGTCTGCTAAAGTATGTTATGAATGCTCCTTCCTGAGCCAGCAAGCCCTCATGAGGATCTGACCCAGAGATAGGAATGCTGCTGTGTGCCACAAGACCTCTGTGTAGGTTAAGTTGATAGAGTGAGATGGACAAGGCTCAAGCAGAGCATTAATGCAACATAGAATTTTTGGACCAAATGGCCTGCATATTCGATATATGTTCTATGTGGTTCTTACGAGAGTGGAGTGCTGGAAAAGTACAGCAGGTCAGGCAGCATCTGAGGAGCAGGAGAATCGATGTTTCGGGTATAAGCCCTTCATCAGGAAGCCCTCCTGTCTCTACTCTACCTTGAAGAAGTTCTCCTCCTCTCTCTACAATCTGCAGTCCTCACTTTTTCCCATATGATTCTTTGTAAAGAACTTGCAAGTGTCCAAAGAGATCTGGGTACCCCTGTCCATGAGTCACTACAAACTAGCATGCAGGTGCAGCAAGCAGTTAGAAAGGCAAACAGTGTGTTGACATTCATTTCAAGGAGTTTGAGTACAGTGTCAAGGGGGCTTACAGGAATTGTATCTTTCAAAGAATGAGAAGTGCTCTCGTTTTTACTTACAAAATTCATGGAGGGCATGTCAGGATGGCTATAAGTAGGATGCTTTCCCGAATGGAGGCTGTACAACTAGGGACATAATGTCCGGATAAGGGAGACAGTTTAAGACTGAGATGATGAGGAATTTCTTCACTCGGAGTGTGGTGAATCTTTGGAATTGTGTGCTGAGGACTGGGCAAACTCAAATATTAGGCAGGTTCAAGACAGAATTTGAAAGGTATTGGGAGATGAATGGCATTAAAGGATATGGCATTAAAGAAAATGGCATTGAGGGGACAGTCATCCGTCATCTAGATTGATGGGGCAGGCTTGACCGACTGAGTGGCCTCGTCCACTTCCTCTGTTCCTAAACCCATGGTATTTAGTTAGAAAGAGCTGGAAAGTCCTCCCTGGTGTCCTGGCTAATATTTATTCCTTACCCAACAAATTGGCTGGAGATTGGATTGTTGATTGTGGGAGGTCTCTGTGCACAGATTAGCTACTTGTGTTTCCTCCATTAGAGCAGTTCAAAAATGCTGAATTGGCCGTTAAAAACATTGGGCACCCTGGGGTTGTAGGTGGTGATATTGTAAATGTAGGTCCTCGCCTTAAATGACTGTTGTGCAATGGTTACTTTCTAACCAACCAGTCATTGTTGAACAACAGTGCTTAGAAGTAAGTCAAATAAAACTAGGGTAGACTCAGTTACATTCTCTTCCAGCATATTCTCTCCATGTCTGCCCGGGTTTTCTCCGGGTGCTCCAGTTTCCTCCCACAATCCAAAGATGTGCAGGTCAGGCGAATTGGCCATTCTAAATCGCCCACATTGTCAGGGGTAAATATAGGGTAGGGGAATGGGTATGGGTGGGTTACTCTTCAGAGGGTCAGTGTGGACTTGCTAGGGATTCCATTTTGTAGGGAATCTAATCTAATCTTAAAGCAGGAAGATTCCTCATTCTGTTTCGAGGTGAGCTGTACTGGGGAGTTCTGAAAGTCGGTGGAGCTATTCTGTTTTTCTCAGCACTAAATCCTTCAATATCAGAATATTGTGCTTGGTGTCCTGACTAAGCCAAAGCTCTTGTGCCACCTAATGGTGTGAAGGAGTTTCATACTGATCAGTGCGCTGTAGGCTTTCCAGCTTCTGAAACGATGTTGTGCTGCAAAACCCACAAAGTGCACATGAGCTCACTGCTCATTTTGCAAGTGTCAATTCTTGCTGAAAGTACTTTGAGGAATCATGGAATTCTCCCTAAATGCTCACCCCTGAACTGGTGTTTGCTCTCATTCATACTGAGTCAGCTGGTGCTCAAGGTAACACTGTCACTTGGGAGTCCAAGGTTGTGGGTTCAAAACCTACACCTGAGATTGTCAGGTAAGAATGTAGCATTTCTCAAAGTACTTTACAGCTGTCCCAGAGTGAGATGCTACTATGCAGGGAATATGACTGGATTAGTTATTTGAAGGTGCTGACTAATTCTCTGACGTCGTGGGTACACAGCACCAATTAAATTCAATTAATAGAAACTTTGAATAGAAAGCTAACATTCCAACTCTATTTTGATTTAACCCTTGCCCTCCCCTTCACTGTTTGATCACACAGCATTGCCCTTTGATATGAAGGGCACTGCTTCTCACAGACCACTCGGGTGTTTCTTTTCTTCCTGGTGGTGGAAATTGAATAAAGATTCGTGCACCTTGTGTCTTTCACTGTGTCTCACATCTGAACACACACAAAAAAAAGCAAAAAGAAAAAATATTGAAGGTTACCATGGTGGTGACCAAACCCCATATAATTGTTGTAAGATTCCATCTAGCTCACTCAATGGGATTGAGAAAAAAAACTAAGATCTTTTAGGGAAGGAGATCTACTGTTCTTACTTAGTCTGGCCTAGCTGTGACTCCTGATTTACATCAATGGGGTTGATTCTGAAGTGGTCAAGCAACCTACTCAGTTCAAAGGAAATTAAGGGCAGGCCATGAATTATGGCTTTGTCAGTGATGTCCACATCCCACAAAAGCACAAAAAAGATTAAGTATTTATGAAGTGCAGAAACTTTTGTAAGGTGACAACCAATTTGTGGACAGGGAGCTCCCATAGTAATCAATGTGAAATGAGCTAGATCAGCCCTTTTAATAATGCTGCTTGAGGGATGATAATTGACCACAAGTCAGGGAGAGCCTCCTTGTTCATTTTTGAGATCATGCCATGGGGCAGAGATAGCCTCAGTTTATCATCTCATCCAAAGGCTATCACCTCTAACAGTATAGGGCTGCTTCTGTAGTGTCACCCTAGTTTGTGGTTTCAAAGCTCTTAATTGGGACGTGAATCCACAATATTCTGACTGAAGAGGTTTGCTAACTGAAGCATGGATAGCCCTCAGAATCAAAGCTGGGATGTTCCCAGTCAGTATAGCACCTTGCGAGACCACCTCAGCAAATGTCCCTGAGCATTTACATTGGGTAGTCCACCAGTGGAAGCCAATTTCACTACAGCATCATCTGAAAGAAAGAAAACCTTGCATTTACGTAGTGCCTTTCAGAACTTCAGCAAATCATATTACAGCCAACGGAGAAGTTTTAATGTGTAGCCACTGTTGAAATGTTGGAACACAGCAATCAATTTGTGTACAGCAAACTCCCACACATAGCTATGACTAGATCATCTAAACATAGAGCAAGACATAGGAGATAATTCTCCTTCCAGTAGTGCCATGGGATCTTTCATGTCTACTTGAGTAAGCAGACAGGGCCTCAATTTAGCCTCACCTCCTAAAATGAAACCTCTGCCAGTGTAGTCTGCGTCAGTACTTCACTGGGAGTGTCAGCCCAAGTTGGGTGCACAAGTCTCCTGAATGAAATCAGTTAACAAAACCAGCCATCTGGGGCTAGATGACTAGGAACGTCCAGCTAATTCATCCCAGGTATTTATTGAACAAATATTGCAGAATGCAGTGGAAAGAAATCTGATTCATTCTAAGTGATGTCATTGTGGTGTTGACAGGCACCTGAAACAATAAAAACATTTTTCTCAACAAACCGATGCACCCAAATGTTTATGTTCCTTCAATGATGAATAGCTGAGAGCAAAGTGCATTGAGTAATCATACTTCATGGCTGTTGTGGTTTCTGAATCTCTGATTAAATTACCTCAGTTAATTCTCTCAGCAATATCAATATATTTTGCACGAGAATCATAGAATCCCCAGAGTGTGGAAAGAGGCCATTCAGCCCATTGAGTCTGTGCTCACCCTCCAAGGAGAATCCAACCCAGACACACCCTACCTCTATAACCCCACATTTACCATGGGTAATCCACCCAGACTGCACATCTTTGGACTGTGGGAGGAAACTGGAGTGCCAGGAGGAAACCTACACAAACATAAGGAGAACATGCACATTTCACACAGTTACCCAAGGCTGGAATTGAACCCAGATCCCTGAGGAACAGTGCTACCCGTTGAGCCATTATGCTGCCCAGTGCTGCATTCTTTGCACTATACAGCAATAGGTTCTGCTGCAGTTTCCATCCATGAATCGAAAACTTGTAGTCTTTCTGCTTGATGACATGGATATTTTTCTTTATCAAACGTTTCTGGCAGTCTTCTGTCTCATGAGAAGATAGTTTGTGCCATCGTGGTCAACTCTGTCTTAAACACTGCCCAATATGACTCTGGGGCTCACCTTGACAAGGCAATCGATGCTGCATTTGCTGCAAAGTTTGACCATGGGCTGGGATGGTATAGGATTCTCTGTTTACCCTGGGCCCTCTTCTCAACAATTTGCCTTGCTTCTTCTAACGTTCCTCCAACCAGACACCCTCTGATCATTAATGTTTGTCTCTCAGTTGGTCCAATCATCTGATACCTTCTTGCATATGTCCATTATGGGAGTATGAACATTTCCGTAAATATCGTCAGTTCATATACAGAAGGTCGTTGGGTACACAACCGTCATTTGTCCAATGAGTGTAGTTGGGTCCGTGCACATCAGGTTCTCATGGAAAGGGGAGGTCACATTGAACAGCTTTGGGTGAGCAGTAGCTTAAATGATCCTCCTGTGCGCACACCGTCAAATGATTCGGGTAAGAGCAATGAAGGCAATATGTTAGTTTGCGACATTTCTCTTGCGGCTACAGGAGTGAGGAGATCATGTTGGTTGTATATTTAACAGATCTGAAAGAACACTGAGATTCAGGGTATATGCATTCAGTCAGGAACTGCAGTCTGACAAGGGCAATACAGATCAGTAATGTTTCTGTGATACTCAGCAAGGAGATGCCTCACTAATCATTAGAATTGACTGCTTTTAATCTTATGCCAGATCACAATCTTATCGTCATGCATATTCTATGATGTGGCATGGAACAAGAGGATAGATCAGGGCCCAAATAACTGGGGCCCAGGATGCAAAGGGGCCTATATTTGGGTTAGGAGAAAGGGTACTGTGCTGAGGTTTGGGCAGGAGTTGGAGGCAGTGGTAGAGGGCCTAAACCTGCAGCAGTACTGGGGCCAGTGATTTCTATCCCTACCCTTATCCTGGGACACTGCCCTATTCTTTGAGCCAGGCAAGTTTGAAAAGGTGCTGAAGGAATGCTGGATTCCCAAATGTTTCGGCATTATAACATCAGCATGTGGAACTTTGCCCATGGCCGGTGTGTTAACAGCCTTGCTAAGCTCCTCAACTGTGAGTTACATCTCCACTATATGACATACGTGTTATATTTTATTTCAGTAAAGGTATTTGTTTACTGATAGACCTATTGCCTTCTTAATATGATTATATGTGCCTTTAACATTCCTTGTGATGAAAGACATCTGGATCTTCTGGCAAAGATGTATACAGTAAGTCATTGGCACAGTGCCTGGCCTTTACTGGAAGCAGTTGTTAGGACAATCAGAGTATTGTCACTCAGATCTCGTTTGTAATTAATGAGAGCAAATCCTTTGACTTCAATGACATGTTCCATCACAGTGTAATTAGCCATTAACCAGTAATAACTTTTATCCTTTCTCTTCCCATAGTATGAGATTGAAGTATTGTAGCTGATAGCTGTTTTGATTTAATTCTGCACCCTTGTGTGAGAATGCCAGGCAGTATTGGTTCAGTCAAGCTGAAGATCTGTTGGATATGTTCTGGGTTGGCTGTATGGCTCACACTGGTGTGAGGACAGCCTTTCTGCATTGAATGTAAAAGCTTTCAGAGTTGCAGCCTAACCCTGATGCATGTCAGGAAGTGATCTATATCTTAGTACTGCAGTAGCTGTGCCAAAAGTTTGAAAGAGTCAAATCTTGTGATGATCAGATCCAAATGATTGCAATGCCTTGAACTGGGATATCTCAAGATACCTTGTGGCACGGCTTGTTCCAAGGGAAATTGCTGGTAACACAAAGCATGGTCGTAATAAAGTTCATCTAGTACTTTTTATTTATCCTTCTCAAGCCGTGATTATCCAAACCAGAGGGCATTGCCTCATGGTCTGCAGTCACTCATGCCTTGAAATCCCCCAGTGGCTAAGATGTTTTGATATTCTGGATGTAGCTTTGCTCGCTGAGCTGGAAGGTTCTTTTCCAGACGTTTCCACACCCTACTAGTTAACGTCTTCAGTGGGCGAAACACTGTACATGATTCCTGCTTTCTATTATATGTTTGGGTTTTTTTGGGTTGGTGGTGTCATTTATTTACTACAAGGAATGACATCACCAACCCAAAGAAACTCAAACGTATAAATAGAAAACAGGAATCATGAACAGTACTTCACCCGGAGGCTCACTGAAGATGTTACCTAGTAGGGTGACGAAACGCCTGGAAATGACTCTTCCAGCTCAGCAGCCAAACCTACATCCAGAACCTCAACCTGAGCTACAAATCTTCTCAAAACTCACTATGTTTTGATATAGAGATCTTTCTGATAACAGCATCAACTCCTAATAGAATTGATCTTTCATCTCGGTCATGGAGGCCAGCTTTGAAGCACAGACACACAAAAACTTAATTAGTCCTGTTTCAGCTGAGAGACGTATGGAGTGAACACATTCTGATATTTCCTCCTTAAACTTCCACAACTTCCTACCTCTCTTTTCTTCTTCTGCTCTTCCTCATAACTGACTCTTAGCTACTATTTGGTTGTCTATGCTAATATCACTTGGGTTCAAGTCTTGTTTGAAATCACTGAAAACACTTTACAACAATAAAGGCTGCCCTGCAGACGGTAGCCACATAACTCTCTCACTGACTGTCTCACTTTCTCACCTACTCTCACAAGCCGCACGCGCGCACACACGCCTCCACGTTGAAACATTCTCTCTCTTCCTTAAGGCCAGTTACCCCTCTTAGGGTGGAAGACTTCTGATTGGTCTTTCAGCTTCAAGAACCCCTCCAGCCCCCTAAATTAGACAGGAAACCAGTCTCTGTGACACAAGGGGCACCTTGGTGAAAATCCTTATGGTTGATTGCTTTTCCAAAGGGGCCACACTTCAGATGCGTAAATGGCCTCCATTCTCTTTCCCATACCCACTGGACAATCCACTGCTTGGGGTGAACCAACCCATGCATTCCAATGCTAATTCTGCTGAATACCAGATGCTGTCGATTTCTTGCGCAAGAATTCAACATAAAAGGGAATTTGACACCCTCCTGTCAGACAAAGGGCTTTTGCCCGAAATGTTGATTTTCCTGCTCCTCGATGCCGCCTGACCTGCTGCGCTTTTCCAGCACCATTCTAATCTTGACCCCAGCCTCCTGTCAGAGTCAGGGCACAAAGCACAGACGGCAACTCCCAGAATCTCAGGAATCTGATAGCAACCTCCACTGCTGTATCAATACCGCCTCGGGGAGTGTTCAAAACTTTAAAAAAAGCTCAGGGAAATTATTTTCCATTCTCTCCTTCTGTGCAAGGAAAAATATCTTCGTAAACTGGGTGGCTGAGGGCCCTCCAGGACTTCCGAATTGGCACAGATTAATCATGGAATGTATTCCCCTTGACTTCCTTACAAATATGGTGCACCAAAAAAACAAATTATTCTATAAAATATGGCAGCCCTTTTTGAATTACATAGATACAAATATTTCGGCCATTCTATCAAGGGCTTTCATCTAGTTGAGGTAATGGTTCTGGCTGGTCCAGGGCCCTTTGGGTGAGGGATCCCGCATGAATACAGGTTTTATTATGACTTGATGTTAACTCATTCCGAGCATGTACTCCACTACTTAATTACTATGTTATCCTTCTTTTTTCTCTTGAATAATGTAAGATATTTGATCATACACTCTGGTTAGTTATAGGTTAGATTAGTAGTTAGTTGAGTTTTGTCTTTTTCTTTTTCCTTTCTGTATCTCTTCTTTTTGTTTGATAGGTTTTGGCTGTTATTTATTTAAAATTTAATTGTATATTAGTGTTTGTACTTGTGTATTTTCTTATTTGTAAACTTGTAAAAACATGTTAAATTTTCAATTAAAATATCTATATAAAAAAAGGTTAAGGGATTGGGAAAAAAGGAACATATATGAAAGATAACGGAACACCCTGTACGAGTTTCACAAAACAATTGACAGACAGAGAGAAAGTGACATAACATTAATATTAACGGAAGTTCAAGAAACTCCAGATAATGTTGGGGGCAAAAGTTCAAATCCCATCATTGTTCCTCAGAGGCTGAGGAGTGACATTACAGATGTTTATAAAATCATGGATAGGGTAAATAGACAAGGTCTTTTCCCTGGGGTGGGGGAGTCCGGAACTAGAGGGTATAGGTTTAGGGTGAGAGGAGAAAAGTTTAAAAGGGACCTAAGGGACAACTTTTTCATGCAGATGGTGGCATGTGTATGAAATGAGCTGCCAGAGGAAGTGGTGGAGGCTGGTACACTTACAATATTTAAAAGGCATCTGAATGGGTATATGAATAGAAAGGGTTTAGAGGGATATGGGCCAAGTGCTGGCAAATGGATTCAGTTAGTTTAAGCTATCTGGTCGGCATGGAGTTGGACCAAAGGCTGTGTTTCCATGCTGTACATCTCTATGACTCTATGACAGCTGGGGGTACTCAAATGCAATCCACAGCTTTCAAATTGGAATGCTAGTCTCTGTGCTTATTATCTTCACTAATGGCGAGCATGGAACTATAATTAATTATGGTTAAAATTCTGGTTATTCACTAGCGTGTGCTTCCAATGCCAAAAAAATGTGGTTGATTCTTTAATTCAGTTTAAATCCATTTCATGAATATGGAATGGAAAGCTAATCTTAACGATCATTGATGGGTTCACTAATCCCCGTTTAAGGAAGCAAGTCTGCTGACCTTACCTGTTCTGGCCTGCATGTAACTCCAGAGTCACAGCAGTATGGATGACCCATAAAGACCTTGTGGAATGGCTGAGGAAGCCACTTAGTTCAAGAGATAATTAGCAATGGGCGATAAGTGCAGGCCTTGCTAGTGACACATGAAAATGTTTTTTTTAAAAGCATCAAGAAACTCACAGAATGGTGTTTCATTGGAAAGGAATTTATTTTAATGAGTCACTGTATATTAATGATGTTATTTCTAGCAAAACAAATGCGCTGGATTAGCTTTGAAAAGAGAATATTATTAGTAATGCTTAAGGCAGATTCCTTCGTCAGAACTGAATCCTGAGGTTTTGTTCGATCATTTTGACTCATCCTTATTTCTCTCAAAGATACTTAAAAATAGAAATTGCATACTCAAAAATAGTCGAGCACATGTAGTCAGCATAACTGATCAAAGTGTGACGCACAGTGGATCATTAGACCAGATGTATTTTAGTTTGCAATATCATACCACACCCTACTGTCCATATTGTTAATCATAGAGTCCCTACAGTGTGGAAACAGGCCATTTGGCCCATCGAGTCCAAACTAACCCTCTGAACAGCAACACACCCAAACCCACAGCCCTACCCTATCCCTGTAACTCTGCATGCCCCATGGCCAAACCATCCAAACCTGCACATCTTTAGGCAGTGGTAGGAAACCGGAGCACTGAAGGAAGCCCAAATAGACATGGGGAGAATGTGCAAACTCCACACAGACAGTCGTCTGAGGGTGAAATCGAACCCAGGATCCCTGACACTGTGAGGCAGCAGTGCTAACCACTGAGCCATTATGCCACGTAAAGATCACATATCCTGAGGGGGTTTTATTGGGTTATGTTGAAAGGATGTGTCCTCTTGATGGTGAATTTAGAACTAGGGGTCGTAATTTAAAATTAAGGGGTCACCCATTTAAAACAGAGACGAGGAACCTTAATTTTCTCAGAGGGTTTGGAATTCCCTTCCTCAAAAGGCAGTGGATGCAGAATTTTGAAATATTTTTAAGGCAGAAGTAGATAGCTCCTTTAACGAAGGGATCAAAGATGAGGGCTAGGTTATCAGGTATGCAGGAAAGAATGTTAGAATCACATCAGCTGTGATCTTACAGAATGGCAGCGCAGGCTGAAAAAGTGGAGTGGTTTAATCTTGTTCCTTGTCAGGACAAGGATGCTGGTCCCACATTTACTCCTGTCAGAACAAGCATCCACTCCTACACTGCTGGCACCAATTTGAGCCACATTGGTCATCCAGCCAACTGTTTAGATCAGAGTGGTGCTGGAAAAGCACAGCAGATCAGGCATCATCCTAGGAGCAGGAAAATCGACGTTTCGGGCAAAAGCCCTTTATCAGGAATAGAGGCAGGAAGCCTCCAGGGTGGAGAGACCTGCTGTGCTTTTCCAGCACCACTCTGATCTAAACTCTGGTTTCCAGCATCTGCAGTCCTCACTTTTGCCATCCAGCCAACTGGGCCAACCAGTTCCCTCAAAGAGTCACAGTTGATGTCGGTCACTCTCGTTTTCTGTTGGTTATTGTCTCGTAGCAGTGAGCTGGAGAATCTTCAATTATTGTCAACTCCAGGAAATTCCAAAGGGTTGGCAAGTGGTGAATGACAGCGGACAATTAAACTTACGAGAGAAGGAGGGTACTTTTCTTCATTCACTCCAGAGACGTGGGTGTTGCTGGCTGGACTAGCGTACATAAATAATAAGTACACATAATTAACTGTTGACCCAACCAGTCACATTTACTTCCTCTGAATAAATAAGAAGAAACTTCTTGTGTATCTTTAGTTTCTTCACTCTTGGCAATCACGTCTTTAGCTGCCTGGTCCTGTGGAATAAAAGGTTAACTATACCCTTACTCTAAGAATAGCTACTTCATACAAGGAGAGATGTCATAGTGATGTCGGATCCATTGTATATAATTATGTTTAATGAAGCCTCTTCTTGTTCACTCACTTGAGTGCCTCATTCGAGGTCATTAACTCTTGAATTTCCTTTGCTCCATCTCCCTGTCCTCCTGTGAAATACTCTTTAAACCTATATTTTTGGCCAAACTTTAGGTCATCTGCCCTAACAGCTCTTTATGTGGCTTGGTGTCAAATTTTGTCCAATAAACATTTTTGTGGAATGTCTTGGGATGTTTTATTTGTGAAAGATGCTATATTAATGCAAATTGTTAATGCTTGTCCTGAGATGACACCTTTCCGGGGCTTCTGGGATTTCTGCTCAATAAAAGCCGGCATAAGATTTGCGCAACCCCATTGCGGTACATGTAATCCCAGAGCATATGCTGTGTGTTTACGATGAAGCATAGACATTGAAAGGGAAATAATTTGCATTTGAAGACACTGTAAACTGGTACAGTAGTACCATCTCTATGACATATGCCATCATTATGCTGCAGACATTCTCGGAATTCCTGTACCATTCCTTATCCCTTGTGGTTCAGGCTATTCCATTTTGTCACAGCTGAGTAGCAGCTAATTATCAGAACTCCGTTCCTTGATTACAATTGACGAAAGTTGCAAATTTGCTGCATTTAATGCCAGTGTTGACATTGCTGATGTGTAGACATGGGCAGCAGCCTGATTAATGTACGTATGCACGATGTTTGTTGCTGATGTCTCATTAGCCCCACTTAGTGTTTAAAGGATCAATCAATAGAGAAGCCCTGAACTCTGTCTCATAAAACAAATTCAAAGCACATTGACACCTTCCTGAGGGGCTCTGTAGATTAGATTAGATTCCCTACAGTGTGAAAACAGGGCCTTCAGCCCAACAAGTCCACACCGACCCTCAGAAGAGTAACCCACCCATTCACCCCTGACTAAGCTACCGAACACTATGGGCAATTTAGCACGGCCAATTCACCTAACCTGCGCATCTTTGGACTGTAGGAGGAAACCGGAGCACCTGGAGGAAACCCACGCAGAAACAGGGAGAATGTGCAAACTCCACACAGTCAGTCGCCTGAGGCGGGAATCAAACCTGGGTCCCTGGCGCTGTGAAGCAGCAGTCCTAACCAGTGAGCCACTGTGCTGCCTGTAAGTTAGTAAATAAAAGTAAGCCTGTAAAAGCATGATATAGAGGAGCCAATGTTGGACCAGAGTGGACAAAGTTAAAAATCACATAACACCAGGTTATAGTCCAACAGGTTTATTTGGAAGCACGAGCTAGTGCTTCCAACTACAGTAAATCTGTTGGTCTATAACCTGAAGTTGTGTGATTTTTAATGCTATGAAAGCAATTCACTTATAAATATTATATTTGACAGTCTGAGATGTATTTAAAATTGACTGGTAATAACATGGGGAAAAAAAATAAAATTGTAACATGTAGAAAGATCAGAAAATGAATCCTGAGTAAAATGATGTTTTGGGTATTATGAAAAAGTGAAATTAGAAACTTTCACTAATTGGGTTTGTCTAGTTCAAAGTATTTTAATCTTTCCACCATTGTGTGACTTCCCTCGAAGACTGCAGCTCCAACAACACTCTAGAAATTCCATGCCATCCCAGTTAAAGCAGCCTGTTTGGATGGCACTCATCCACTATTTTAAATATCACTCCCTCCAGCATCAACACTCATTGGCAACAGTGGAACCCACCTACAGAATGTACTGCAGCAATATGCTAGCACTTATCAAACCTACAACTCTACCATCAGAAGAGCAAATACATGTGAACGCCATCACCTGCAAGTTTCCCTCCAAGTCACTCAAAATTTTGACTTGGAAATATGTTGTCTTTCCTTCTCTGTCACTGGGTCAAAATCCTGGAACTCCTTCCCATATGTATTGTGAGAGCATCTACACCACGTGGATTGTAGTAAATCAAGAATGCACCTACAACTACTGTCTCTCGGGCAATTAGGGTAGGATATAAACATTGCCTAGGGTGCTACACCCATAAGCCAAGAACACATGAAATGTCAACAATAAGGAACTCTGCAAATGAGCTTTTATTATTGGTAGCAAAATCAACAGTTGCAGGAATCTTATCCTGTTGAGTTGAACTGTCCCAGCACTACCCTGTGTCTGTGTCAAACTATTTGATTGTTAGTATAAACCATGGCTTAGTTGATAGCACTATCATCCATGAATCATAAGGTTCAATCCTATTCCAGCATCAAGGCTAATGCGGTACTGAGAGAATGTTGCATTGTCAGTTGGGTGGCATGGTGGCTCAGTGGTTAGCACTCCTGCCTCACGGGACCTAGGTTTGATTCCAACCTCAGGCGACTGTCTGCATGGAGTTTTCATGTTCTCCCTGTATCTGCATGGGTTTCCTCCAGGTGCTCTCCCACAATCCAAAGATGTGCATATTAGGTGAATTGGCCATGCTAAATTGCCCATGGTGTTGAGGGATGTGAAGGTTAAGTGCATTATTCAAGTGGAATGGGTCTAGGTGGGGTATTCTTTGGAGGGTCGATGTAGACTTGTTGGGCCGAAAGGCCTGATTCTACAGTAGGTATTCTAATTCACAAAACTGTTATGTTTTTGGATGAACTGCCCTCATGAACATAAAAGATTCCATGCTGCTGTTTTGTAGAAGAGCAGGAGGTTTATCCTCAATGCCTTGGACAATATTTGACCTTAGTCAACATTACAAATAATAGCTTATCTGGTTATTATAAAGTTAAAAATCACACAACACCAGGTTATAGTCCAACAGGTTTATTTGAAAGCACTAGTTTTCGAAGCACTGCTCCCACACAACCACCTGATGAAGGATCAGCGCTCCGAAAGCTAGTGCTTCCAAATAAACCTGTTGGACTATAAACTGGTGTTGTGTGATTTTTAACTTTGTACACCCCAGTCTAACACTGGCACCTCCAAATCCTGATTATTATTATAATATTGTTGATTCCGGGAGTTGGCATGCACAAATTAGCTGCTACGTTTCCTGTGTTTCAACTATGATTACATTTCAGAAATGCTTTATTATCTAAAAAATGATTTGAAACAATGGACAGTTAGGCTATAAAATATAAGTCTTTCTTTGACTTCTGTTCCAGACTGTCCTCTGTCTCTAAAACTGTGTCTTGTTTGGTCTGTAAGCAAATATTGTGCTGGACCTGGGTGAATCTCACATGATGTCCCCAACTAATTTATTGCAGCATTGGAATAGACATTTGAAAGAAATAAAATCAATATCATTTGATACCTAAGTTTGTGAAAGACAATTAACAAAGAATTGATAGAGTGAGACAGCAGGAAGGCCCTGAGTCTAGAAGCAATAATTGTTTGTTGATGTTAGGTATGCAGATCCCTTTAAGGGGAAAACAGAGCAGCTCCAAAGTTGATTGAGAGCAAGTGACCTCAAGGGGCTTGGTATTTAAAAGCTACGTTTGTGCCCAGGTGTCCTTGGAGAGGGAGTACACGGCATCCACCAGAGCTGGTTGCTCCATTAAACTGCCCAAATGCGCTTTGCATGTAGATAGATGATTGGATTAAAAACATGTGTGATTTAACGGTGGAGGATAAAGGAGGCAAAAGGTGTAACATTGGGGATTTGTTATGGGGAAGAAAACGTTCAGTGATGTACAAAAGCATCTCTGAATATTAGAAAAAAGAAGATATGATTCATAAAATTTGTGTGGAATGTTTATTTTGTGGTGATTTCTGTTGCACTGGGGACAAGCTGACACTGTGATGGTCAATGATGGAGAGAAAGTAAAGTGTGGGGCTAATTTCCCAGTGGAGCAATACAGATCCTTTGAGTTCATGATTCAATCCTTCCCCAGATTGAATCTTGGTTTAACATTGTTGAGTTCTGGAATTCCATTCCTAAATCTCTGCACATCTCCTCTCTTTAGGGCTCAGCATAAAACCTACCTTTCATTTTTATTCTTTCAGGGGATTGGTTGTTACTGGCTGGGCCAGCAGTTACTCCCCATCCCTAATTGTTCTTGAGAAAATGGTGGTGTGTATCTTCTTGACCACTCCAGTTCATCTTTTGCAGAGACATTACAATGCTGTTAGAAAGGGAGTTCTGGGCTTTTGACCTAACGACAGTAAAGGAATGGAGATTTTTGTTCTAAGTCAGGGTGGTGAGTGACTTGCTGGATGGGGAGTTGAAAGTGGAGATGCTCCCATTGTATTAGCTGCCTTTGTGCTTCCAGGTGGTCAAAGTGATGAGTTTGGAATATGCTATTAGATTTTTTTTAAGTTAGATTCTCTACAATGTGGAAACAGGCCATCTGGCCCAACCAGTCCACACAGACCCTCCGAAGAGTAACCCACCCAGACCCATTCCCCTACATTTACCCCTGACTAATAGACCTAACACTATGGGCAATTTAGCATGGCCAATTCACCTGACCTGCACATCCTTGGACTGTGGGAGGAAACCTGAGCATCCGGAGGAAACCCATTGAGGGAGCCTTTGTGAGTTTCTGCAATGCATCGCTGTGCATCAGTGGTAGAGGGGATGGATATTTGGGGTGGTGGATGAGATGTTCATCAAACAGGCTGCTTTGTCCTAATATGGTGTGAAGGTTCTTGAATGCTGTTGGAGCAGCACTCACAGAGGCAAGTGGAAATGATTTAATCACACTACTGATTTGTACTTCCTTGTCGGTAGTACTATAATGACTTTACCTTTTATATTGCTGACAATTATTCCAGCCGATGAAATGTTTTTAAAGGCATTATCAGGCATGAAATAAAGCAGATGTTGCCAGAAATTGTACTGCAGCAGCATAGTGGTTCAGCACAGATTACCACAAGAGGGAGTTGCAGGTTAAGACTAAGAGGGAAAATGAAACGAAGGAAACATAATGGCCCAAATTTTCCATTGATGGGGAGGCCTCTAACTCAACTTGTGCTGCAGATGCTCACTAGACCATAAGAGGCCCTGGCATATGCACACTTTCAGTTGCCAACACAAAAAGTGTAAACTTCCAGTAACTGGTTTTACCCTGTTTCCCAGACAGCTGCATGATTCAGATGACAGTGGGCTGAGATAGCCATAACAACGCAAACGTGGGCTGTTTGCTATACACTTACCTGATGTTTACACAGGTTTACGTGGAGCTTTTCAGAGCAGATGTAAAACCTGCTCAAGACCGAGACTTAAATTACATCAACTGGACTGTAAACACACTCATGGCAATTTTCAACCTCACCCAGACAATGTTTACTCCCCCGGGTGATTCACCCTCAGACAACTGAAACAACTCAGTCAATGCCCCCATACCATGCTCACCCCTACCCAGACAGTACACTCCTTCCCAGTCACTCCCAGACAGTCCTCAACCCATCTCAGGTGCCCTGCCCCCACCCCAGATAATTCACCCGTCACTCTTCCAATACAACGTTCACCTCTTCCTATACCCACTCACACAGTACCCCTTCTATTTCTCCCCCCTACTGCCCTTCCAATCCACCCTTGGAAAGTGCTCACCCTTTCCCATTCCCATTTTCCCGTATCATTTTCTGGAATCCCTGACTCCTGTCAGCTACCCGGGGAGGGGTGGGCCGGGGATGTGATGGTTGCACGGTTGAAGGTGATGGACAGACTGAGTGCTGTCAGGGTGGTGAGGGTTTTGACTCTCAATTCCGGATGACACAAATTTCAGTTTAAAGAGGAACAAACCTTTATTTCTGGATAGGTGGCAAGAGATTCTGGGTGACACCAAAGGATTCTCATAGCCTTCTTGTGGTGGTACCCCTTGATGAATCTCTGAACATTACATGCAAACAGTATACTTTATATCTTGTTCCGGTGCGACTAATACAAAGTCCTTAACATCACATGGCTGATTGCTATTATATTGTTAAAGACAGGTATTTCTCAATCTTGCAATGACTCGCAATTGCTACCTTCCTGTGACAAAGACCGAATTGTTCACATGAGCCTGTTACTGTATTATTCACAATCTTGTGTTAATAGGTAAGGAGGTAGACAATAGAATCCAGTATTGCAGTCATTGTTGGTCTTCACAAACCCTTGTCAATAGGTAAGGAAGTATGTTGATAGGAACAAGAGGCAGTTAATAAGACCCATAATCAGGGTCAACAGTCTTATCCAAGGAATAAATAGCTTTGCTGAGGGCTGAGGGCAAAATACACACCCATGGTTCCAGACAATTCCTCTGGTTCTGAGATAACCAAGACACCCACTGTGATTTCCGGTCTAAGCCTGCCAGAAGGCAGGCACACAGTCAAGATTATAGTAAGCCACTATAATTGAGGTTTTTTAACTGTTGAATTCCCAATGCTGTAAAACATTATGATAGGCCATTATAATAGAATAGGCAAAGAGTGAGGACTGCAGATGCTGGAAACCAGAGTTTAGATCAGAGTGGTGCTCGAAAAGCACAGCAGGTCAGGCAGCATCTGAGGAGCAGGAAAATCGACATTTC
>NC_057750.1:12002373-12011698 GCF_004010195.1 Chiloscyllium plagiosum | reverse complement strand
TGCTCCTGCCCCACCGAACTCATCTCCACCTACCTCGATACTGTCCTATCCCCCCTAGTCCAGAAACTCCTCACATACATTTGGGACACCACCCACTCCCTCCATCTCCTCCAAGACCTCCGTTTCCCCGGCCCCCAATGCCTCATCTTCACCATGGACATCCTATCCCTCTACACCTCCATCTGCCATGACCAGGGCCTCCAAGCCCTCCATTTCTTCCTCTCCCAATGTCCCCAACAGTACCCTTCCACTGACACTCTCATTCATTTGGCATTATAATAGAATGTTTGCTGTTGAATTCCCAAAACTTTATCAAGGGAGTAGTTCAGAACTGTCTCGGGATGGTGAGGGAGACAGTGAACACAATCACGAGGGGATAAAGGAGGTGGTTAGCACTACCAGTGGAGTGAGGCTGTACAGTTTTGGAGGTTGACAGTTTAGCTCAGACCTAGCACCTTATCGGTGACCAGACTGTATCCGTAGATATTTGCTCAGTTGGTAGTCATGTCCGGGCTATTGTGATAACAGTTATCTGCCTCTGCTTATTTGAATTGTTGACTAGTCACTTACTACAAAAAGGCATACTCTGTTCATTTCTCTACTGAACCAAGTTTATTTTGGGATTGATCCGGCTGTAAGCTAAAATGTCATAGTGATGAAAACAAAGTGCCTGTCTCCAAGACAAGGCAGCCAATTTGATTGGCAACTCACCCATCACTTTAAAGGGAACCACTGTAATCCACATGGTGCAGACACATCCACCTGTGCTGTCAGAGAGAGTTCTTGGAATTTGACCCAGTGACAGTGAAGGAATGGTGATATCTTCCCAAATCAGGACGGTGAGTGGTTCAAAGGGCAACTACAGGCGGTCTTATTCCCATGCTTCTGCTGCACTTATTCTTCTGGGTTGTAGAGGTCATAGGTTTAGAAGGAGCTGTCAGACAAAAATGTTTAACCACAAAACAATTAAATTCTAATAAACTTCATTTAGATCAGAGGTCATAAATTACATTTGCATCAAGCAAAATGATACATTTATTCTTCATTATTATTGGAAGTTCATTAACAGCATTGTAACTCTTAAACTACTTTATTGATTTTAAAAAAAGGAAAGCTCTTGAGATTAAAGTTTCTGACCTCTGTGCTAAATTTATTATTTTGTGGTCAGATCTTTCTCGCCTTCTTGAGCGGAACTTCCTTTTATCGAGACTAAGTGTAGATGTGAGCATAAATGCAACAGGGAAAGTTTTCCAGCACAATTATATTCTTCTCAGCTCATTATATAATCACGCATGTGTAGAACGCCAAATTTTGAATGCAGGATGTTCTCAAGTTCACTGGGACCTTGCAGTCTCCAACATCCAAGGACTGTATTTAAAAGGTACTCTCTACAACTAAGCAGAATCACTTGTCCCTCTGCTCAACAAACCACCCAACTCCTGCAGATGTCAGAGACCAAGTAAAAAGCAGCAACAGCCTCTTTAGAGGTTTTCTGAAGGCAGTCCAGGGAGAGGTGCTACCCCAAGTAACAAAGCTAGCCTGGGCAGAGGTGGCTGTGGAATTCAGTACCAGCTCAAGTGAACCTGACTCCAGTATTGCAAGGGAATGAATGATCTGCTGTGCTTTGTCAGGGTATGTACCACACTCTACTGAATGCTCTCTCTGTAAGGGTGAGTTAGAATTGAAAGGTTGTCGCTGCAAGGGACTCTCTTCAGCTGCTTCATCAATGACCTTCCCTCCATCATAAAGTCAGAAGTGGGGATTTGTGAAGGTTTGTAGCTCAGGTTGAGGTTTAGGGTGTAGCTTTGCTCACTGAGCTGTAGGTTTGATGTCCAGACGTTTCATTACCTGGCTAGGTAACATCATCAGTGGCAACCTCCAAGTGAAGCGAAGCTGTTCTGGGACAACATATCTATCCTGGGACAGGCTAAGCAAAGACATGCTAGAGAATTCCTAGAGGCCTGGCACTCCAACCACAACGCCATAAACAAACACATAGATCTAGACACCATCTATCAACCCCTCAGAAAACAAACAGGAAATGACATCACCACAAACCCCAGGAACCCCATCCAGGACAATAGAAAGCAGGAGACAACAGCTTCGCTTCACTTGGAGGTCGCCACTGATGATGTTACCTAGCCAGGTAATGAAACATCTGGATATCAAACCTACAGCTCAGCGAGCAAAGCTACACCCTAGAAGTGGGAATGACTGCACAGCATTCAGCATTATTCGTAGCTCCTCAGATACTGAAGCAATCCATGTGCAGATGCAACAAGACATGGACAATATCGAGGCTTGGGTTGACAGTTGATAAGCAACATTCATGCAACACAAATGCCAGGCAATGACCATCTCCAATAAAAGACAATTTAACCACCGCCCCTTGACATTGAATGGTGTTACCATCACCGAATTCCCCCACTATTAACATCGTGGGAGTTGCCATCGACCAGAAACTCAACTGGACTCAACAAATAAATAATGTAGCTACAAGAACAAGTCAGAGACGAGAGATATTGCAGTGAGTAACTCACCTGCTGACTCCACAGAGCCTGTCCACCATCTTTTGGGCACAAGTCAGGAGTGTGTTAAATGCTCCCCACTTGCTCAGATGAGTGCATCTCCAACAGCACTCAAAAGTTTGAGGCCAACCAGAACAAAACCATTCATTTCAGTGGCATCACATTGACAATCATCTACTCCCTCCACCACCGATGCTCAATAGCAGCAGTGCGTACCATCAACAAAATGCACTGCAGAAATTCACTTGAGCTTCTTAGCCTGCACCTTCCACACCCACAACCACTTCCATCTAGAAGGACAAGGGCAGCAGGCACATGGGAAATGCACACCTTTGCATGTTCCCCTCCAAGCCACTCACCACCCTGACTTGGAAATATGCTGCTGTTCCTTCATTGTCACTTGGTCAAAATCCTGGATTTTCCTCCTTGGTAGCTTCATGGGTTTACCTAGAGCACATGGACTGCAGCAGTTCAAGAAGATAACTCAAAAACACCTTCTCAAGGGCAACTAGAGATGGGCAGTAAATGTTGGACAGCCAGGGACGCCCACGTCCCACGATTAAATAATTAAATAATAAAAGATTTTATTAAATAATAAAATAATAAAAGAGCATCACAACAGTGCTCCTTCTCACACATCTGCCAGGGTTCCATAATTAAAACATAAAAGGAGCCACAGCACTCAGAAGCTCTTGTACAAGCAAGCCACTGACATATCATTGCAACCAGGAGAAGCTACATATCAGACAGCTTTCACCAAAGGCTTGCTCAGACGCAAGGACACAGCTACAAAAAAATGGCCTGTTGAATTGAGTCACCTTTTAAATTCACCCCATTTACCTGTCGTGGTCAGATTTGCCACTGTCAGTTTGTGTGGCTGGGACTTGCTTGTTAACCCAGTCAAGCTTCACCCCTAACTATTAACAACAAACAATTAACAACAAGCTAGACCGCATATGACTAATAATTCTCTCAAGCTGATCTACAAAGAGAGACCTCACCCCTAACACTGTAAGTGTTTGCACAATAAAAAAACGTGATTGTGAAGGATCCTAGTAACTGGTGACGTTTGTACTCACAAAACCTTTTTAGGAAGAAGTCTACTCCATCAGTGTTATGCTAGTCAGGGCTGTGAATGCACGAGTTTTCTGTTTTCGAATAACAAGATTGTACCCGTGAATATAATTCCAGCGGCCGGGGTGTTAATGAGTATTCATGACATGCTAATGAATGCAAAACAAGTTCCAAAAGTCAGGAACGCTAATCTGCCTGAAAATTCTTTGAACTGAAAAGCCTAAGTTTAGTCATAGAGCACAATAGTCATAGAGTCATACAGCATGGAAACAGACCCTTCGGTACAACTAGTCCACACCGACCATGTTCATAAACTAAGCGAGTCCCACTTGCCTGGGCTTGGCCCATATCCCTTTCCGATTCACATGCTTATCCAAATGTCTTTTAAATGCTGTAACTACCCTCATCTATCACTTCCTGTGCCAGTTCATTTCACACAAGAACTGCTGTGTGTAAAAAAAAGTTGCTCCTCATGTCCTTTCTAAAACTTCCTCCTCTCACCTTAAAAATATGCATCCTAGTTTTGAACATCCCACGGTGACGCTGTGGTTAGCACTGCTGCCTCACGGCACCAGGGACCCAGGTTTGATTCCAGCCTCGTGTGGAGTTTGCACGTTCTCCCCATGTCTGCGTGGGTTTCCTCTGGGTGGTCCGGTTTCCTCCCACAGTCCAAAGATGTGCAGGTCAGGTGCATAAGTCAGGCGTAAATGTAGGGTAGGGAAATGGGTGTGGGCGGGTTACTCTTCAGAGAGATGGTGTGGACTTGTTGGGCCAAATGGCTTGTTTGCACACTGTAGGGAATCTAATCTAATCTAAATCCCCACCCTTGGGAAAAGACCCTTGCTATTATTAAGGGAGATGTGATAACCTTGTGTTGAACATTGGTTTGACTTAAACTGGAAAGCTACATCTAATCCTGAGCACCATATTTTAGGAACAATGTGAAGAAATCAGAATGCAGAAAGAATTCACTCAGAACTTCAGATAGATAGGTTAGAGGAATTGGAAAGCTCTTTCTTTGAGAGAAGATTGAAGAGATTTCATAGCTTTATTCAAAATCAAAGGGAATTTGGACACAGTAGAGGGAAAGATTGTTCCCATTAGTGGAAGAATTGACAACAAGAGGGCACAGATCTAAACATAATAGACAAAGAAGTAATGGTGATATAGAGTCACAGTCATAGAGTCACAGAGTTATACAGCAGTGACTGACCCTACAGTCCAACTTGTCCAGGCCCACCAAATATTCTCGACTAATCTATCCCCATTTGGCCCATATCCTTCTCAACCCTTCCTATTCATGTACCTTTCAGATGCCTTTTAATTGTATCCACCTATTTCACATAGTGAGTGGTTAGGAACTTTAATGTACTGCCAGAGATGTGTGGTGGAGGGAGGTTCAATTGAGGCATTCACAAGGGAATTACAGCATATGAGCATCTGGAAGGAAAGAATCTGCAGAAAAACAGGAAAATGAGAGAATGGTAGTGAGCAAGTTGCTCCTTTAGACTCATGATGGGCTGAATGAACTCTGACAGTGCTATAATAATTCTGTGAAACTGTAATTAAGTGGATGATCAGCTAAAAAAAGACAGATTGTCAAGAGTTAGAAATGGAGGTGCCTATCAGCCTCAAATAGTGTCCCCATCGCTGAGCCAGGACGCCTGAGTTCAAATCCCACATACAGCGTCTGAATTTTGGGCTTTGTGGCACAGTGGTAGTGCCCCTGCCTGTGAGCCACAACACCCACTTGCCCTGAATGTGTGTTATAACGTGTCTGAACAGATTGATGAAAAATACCTGTTTAAAAGCGGAGTTTTGGGACCTTATGGTGGAGAGATAGAGTCTATCTCTGGACCAATAGGTCTGGCTTCAGGTCCCACCTGACGCAAAGATGGATCATAACATATGATGTGAGAGATGGATCATAACATGGGGCAGCACAGTGGCTCAGTGGTTTGCACTTCCGCCTCATAGTACCAGGGTTCAATTCCAGCCTGGGGTGACTGTGTAGAGTTTGCTCATTCTCCCCGTGTCTGCGTGGGCTTCCTCCGGGTGCTCCGGTTTCCCCCCACATTCCAAAGATGTGTAAGTTAAGTGAATTGGCCATGCTAAATTACCCGTTCAGGGATGTGTAGGTTAGGTACATTAGTGAGGGGGTAAATGTAGAATAATAGGGTAGGGGAATAGGTCTGGCTGGGATACTCTTTGGAGGGTTGGTATGGAGTTGTTGGGCCAAATGGCCTGTTTCCACACTGCAGGAATAGTCTTCTAAATACTCCGTTCTGTGTATGTCCAAATCAGTGGGGTGTTGGTTTCTGATCTCGGAAAGGTGAAAACTTATATTTGCAAATCGCTGAAAGCCTTTTGCTGCTTGATTTGACACATAGATATCTGTGTATGAAACACATGTAAGGTGCCAACTAACGTTTCCAGTACAAGTCCTGGTACAGAAAAGTGAACTTGATCTAATTTCTTCAGTGAAACAAATAACTTTCAAAGCTAATAATGCTGCTTGAAAGATAATACTGGCAAGATCTGTCTATCAAAAAGGCATGAGCAGGAAAATATAACATGTTTCGATAAGATATCAATTTACTGAATCAGTATTACATAAATAGACCTGATAAGTCATTCAAGCTCTTTTTCACCTAGCCAAATGTAAGTCAGCATTTCTGTTGCTTTTGTTAGCACATTTGGTGCTGCCAGTTCACTTAAATCAAATTTCTATGAACACCTCAGCAAATGCCACAAATGAACAAAATAAATTCTGGCCGACACTCTGAGGATTACTGTAGTGGACCTTCTAGAATTTACAAATCTTAAAATCAGTTGCCATGACTGTGATTGGAAAATATTAGAAGGATTGTGCAACCCTGAAGGCAATTGGTATCTCGCATTCCCACCATTCACTTCAGTTAATGCGAACAGAACGCCAAAAGTCAACCATACACAACTATTGTTCTGCTTAACTACTGCACAAGCATAAGCTCTGAAGCAAGACAGATTAAAATGAGCCGTATAGAGTTATCAACAAGTCACAAAATACAGGACAAACTGGCAAGCCCTGCCTTTGATTCCATTTTTGATTCAGAGGGTTTATTTGAAGTTTTTGAATAAAGAGCAACTGAGAAAAGATTCAAGAAAAACAACATTCCAGACCGAAATAACTAAATAGAGGCCAGTATCCAGTCACCAAGTCACCCTTTATTTACTTGTGCGCAGTATGCTGGCTGGAGCCAATCAGTGCCGATTCAGTCCCCTGAAATGAGATTCTAAATCTCCTGGTTATATATTTTTTCTCTCAACGCAAGAGATTCTAATCTCCTGGTTATTTATTTTTAATTACCCTAAACTACTGCCATACAGTACTGGTGCTTGTTCTCTCCAGGTGTGTGTGTAGGACACAGTGAAAACACCAGTTGTATAAATACCTTTATTAATATTCCACCATCAGGAAAAACAGCCATGTGGCCAAGGAGCCAATAACAACAAAACCCTGCTGGTGGCAATGCTTACATGAAAGAAAAGGTGAAGGAGAGGGTAGGGATCAAATCAAGACAGAATTGGAAAGGAAATAAAACACACCGCATGCTCCCTCTCCAAAGACTCCCGGGCTCGAACATAACCATGGAAGAGGGCAAGCAATCAGCCAAAACAAGCCCCTCCACAGCCCGCTGCCTGGAGCTGTTTATAGCCAGTCTGGTCAGCCCAGGAGTAGACCCGCAAGGAGCTCCTCTGACCTGCCTACTCCCTTCCCCACTGGCTACCCAAAGACCAGGAGCGTGGGGCTGAAGTGCATCCAATAACAAAGAAGAAGGTCTTTGAGATAACTGAAAAGGGAGTGCAAACGCCCACAGCCAACATATATATGGTCCACTGACTCCACCACACGGCAAAACAGTGGGACCGGGAGTCCATGAACCATTGCAATCTGCAGTCACATGGGACTGCACATGCAACACCCTCCACCCCAGATCCCTGAGAGAAAGAGGGAGGACTCCTGCAAAGAGAGCCCTCCACTGAGATCCCCATCGCCTGGTTGTAATTGGGCACACCAATGCATTTGTAGGCGATGGATGGAGGAAACGATGTGAATGGTGTGAGGCAGAAGTCCATACATGGCCTGCCGTTTTGCCCTTGTAAAGTCTATACTGCCTATGTTCTGGAGGCAGCTGAGGTTGAGGGGTACAGGCTCCCGAGGGTGGGAGGTATGGGATCCTGGTGAAATTCCATCTGAACGGGGTTACACATAGACAGGAGTCCATCGCACACTTCATCATTCTCCAACTGGTGCACAATGTCGGGTTCGAGCACCGCCGTTCTGAGGCGTTGGGTGGCAGTGGTCACAGGCTGGATGTCTCCCACCACCCTATGTGCCAATTCCTGCAGCAGCATCCAGCCCAGGCCCCCACCACCCAGCACATCCCCAACTCTGGTGACACTCATGGCCATGTCCCCCAACCTTCTCCCCGACACCAAATCAGACCAGACTCTGCTATGGTCCCTGTCCTCAAGGGTACAGGTAAAGCCACTCCCTACACTGCCCCCACCCCCACCCCATCACCACCACCACCATCACCATAATCATATAACAACAAATCACCATACAGCAGAGAAATAGAGACACCAACATAGGACACCCCAAATCTCAATGTAAACAATAACAAAAAACATGACATAAACTGGAACAAAAGTGTTACATGGGTCATTTTCTCCTTTTATAAAAGGTACGTAATAAACCAGATACATTCCATAAAAAGAAAACATAACATCCCCCAGGGATAAAAGGTTGAGCAGTAAGGAAACATCCATAACACGCACCAATGGATACTGTGCATCAGAGCGCATCACTGAAAGTAAGGCATAATGTAAAGGTCACATCTCATCTTGTGCAGTGATACAAAACAGCAATAAACACACAACCCACAGGGCTGACTCTTGGCCACCCTATGCACCCTCTGTCTCTCAGACCATCTATGTACCGATGGAGTCCCATCCACTGACTGGCCCTTGACTGGCCTTCATGCAGGCTGGCTAGCGGTCAAGTCAGCTCAATATGGGAATACACAAAAATACAGCACACAGGCAGAAGTGGAGCCCACTAACAAGGCCAAGGTCCATACCCGAAGACAGAGCCCCATGCGAAGACAGAGTCCACACGTGAAGGCAGAGCCCAATGCGAAGACAGAGTCCACAAATGAAGGCAGAGTCCCCTCATGAAAGAAGAGTCCCCTCACGAAGGCAGAGACCCACATGAAAGCAGAGTCCTTTCTCAAAAGAAGAGTCCCCTCATGAAGGCAGAGTCCACACACAAAGAGAGAGTCCCCTCATGGAGGCAGAGTTCACATGCGAAGGCAGAATTCTCATGCAAAGGCAGAGTCCACACGTGAAGGCAGAGTCTCCACACAAAGGCAGAGTCCCCTCATGAAGGCAGAGTTCTCATGCAAAGGCAGAGTCCATGCGTGAAGACAGAGTCTACTTGTGAAGGCAGAGTCCACACGCAAAGGCAAAAATCCACAAAGTCCACACATACGGATAGAATCCACTCACGATGGCAAAATCCACACAAAAAAAATATGTCCACACACACAGTGGGCGGCACGGTGGCACAGTGGTTAGCGCTGCTGCCTCACAGTGCCAGAGACCTGGGTTCAATTCCCGCCTCAGGCGACTGACTGTGTGGAGTTTGCACGTTCTCCCCGTGTCTGCGTGGGTTTCCT
>NC_057750.1:11919161-12002342 GCF_004010195.1 Chiloscyllium plagiosum | reverse complement strand
GGTGTGGACTTGTTGGGCCGAAGGGCCTGTTTCCACACTGTAAGTAATCTAATCTAAAAAAGCAAGTGCACACACATGGGTACAGTCCACTCACACGGGCAAATTCCACTCGTGGAAGCACGGTATACACACACAGAGGGTTAGTCTACCCATGAGGGCACAGTCCATGAACCAGCAGCACAAAGGCCAGGTCCTGTCACCAAGTCATCCTTCAGTTCACTGGGTCATGCAGTAACATTGGCTGTGGCAAGACAGACAGCCAGCCCAGAGTCAGTCGCCTGAAGTGAGGAGATATTAAATCTCCTGCTTATATTTGAATTTGAAACCACTCCTCAGAAGATTAGCCTGAACCTCTAGCTAGGTCAGTACACCACCAGCTCTGCCATCTCCTAGTTATATCGGTCAGCCAGGGCTTTCCTGGTTGGCCCAGGATATCAACCCAAATCAAGGATCTCGTAGTCAACAAGATCCTGTCACTACAAAGACATTACAAGGAATTTTTCTCGCCACTGTAATAAGTGATCTTCTCTGAAATAGTTACTCCTGCCTCCTCAAAGGAAATCTTTCTTTCAAAAAATTGGCGTGATTCCAACGGAATCCAACTCAAAGAAGTCAGGCCAAGTTCTGGAAACTTTTGTTTTTAAAAATTGACAGATCCTTGCATATTTTAATGTCACTAATCATGGGTAACGATTTGCAAGCTGATAAGTTGTTGATACAAATTTAACTACAAAAAGATTCTTTGTAGAAAGTTTTTCTGAACAACCCATGAATGCAAATTATGGTCCAAATTGTAAACTATTACCCATTTACAGTTCAAACCACTTTCAGTTCCTTTCCGTAAGACTGACCTAAACTGTAAAACTAGCCAATACAAAACTCTAGACATGCCACATTTGCATATCATGCAATCGCATCACCCATGACGGTAGGAAAGGTGCACAATACAATGGTATCTCAGATCCAAATTCAACATTATGTATAAGAGTAAACATAACAATATAGTGGAGACAATGGCCTAGTGGAGATATCATTAGAGTATTAATCCAGAAATTCAGTTATTATTCTGGGGACATGGGTTCAAATCCCACTTTAGCAGATTATGGAATTTGAACTCAGTGAACAATGTGGAATTAAGGGGTCTAATAATGACCATGAAACCATTGTTGATTGTCGGAAAAGGCCATTTGGTTCATTTTAGGAAAGAAAACCTGCTGTCTTGATCTGGTCTGCCTACATGTGACTCCAGACCCACAGCAATGCAGTTAGCTCTTAACCGCTCTCTGGGCATGTAGGAATGGGCAATAAATGCTGGCCTAGCCAGAGATGCCTCAATGCATGAAAATAAAATGTGGAGACAAATGTTCTTACCTATTTGGGTACTGTGTGAAACAGTAAGAGAAAGCGAGGACAGTAGATATTTGAGATCAGAGTCGAAGAGTGTGGCGTTGGAAAAGCACAGCCTGTCCAGCAGCATCCGAATTGTCTACTATTGAGTTTTTTTTATTCTTTCATGGGATATAGGTGTTGCTCAGTTAGCATTTGTTGCCCATCCCTAACTTCACTTGAATCAACTGGATCTCTAGTCCATTTCAGAGAGCCGTTAAGAGTCATCCACTTTCCTGATGAAGGGCTTATGCTCGAAACGTCGACTTTCCTGCTCCTCGGATGCTGCCTGACCCACTGTACTTTTCCAGCACCACACGTTTTGACTACTGCATGAATCAAGTGACCAACCAACATGGACCAAGTGGGGATTAGGCTCAGTGGGTGAGGGATGCTGAACTGAAATCTCTTCATTAATCTGTACAAAATCTAATCCACCATTGGAAAATTGATTTTGTTTCTTGTCTCCTGCCAGTTAAGCTTCCCCACCCACTCTTAGAATGGCATCGGGCAAGTTTCGAAAATATCCACACCTTTCATCTGCTTTGCCCATTAGCAGATTCCTTCATCAATCGTCTACTCTTGAGTTTTTAAAAATCCTTTCATGGGATATAGATGTTGCTTAGTTGAATCGATTGGATCTCTAGTCCATTTCAGAGAGCTGTTAAGAGTTACCCACATTTCTGTAGATCTGGAGTCACGTATAGATCAGAATGAATACAGTAGATTTCCTTCCTTAATGGGAATTAGTGAATCAGATAGGGCTTTTTTAAAACAATTGACGATGACTACATGGCTGTGTTAGACTAGTTTTACATGTTTAGATTAGAGTGGTGCTGGAAAAGCACAGCAGGTTAGGCAGCATCCGAGGAGTAGGAAAATCAACGTTTCGGGCAAAAGCCCTTCATCAGGAATAGAGGCAGGGTGTCTGCAGAGTGGAGAGATAAATGAGAAGGGGGTGGGGTGGGGAGAAAGTATGGAGAGAGAAATTGCATGTTTTTTATAAAAAAGCAATTAACTTTCCTGCATATTGCAATATAACATGCTGAACGATAGGTTGGCAAGTTTTTACAGATTGCAATGAAGCCAGGTTCATTAGGCCATGTTAACTGCTTTCAGCCAGAGCGGTCATTGCAAACTTCAATTGACCTGGACTTCCAAGGTTCAAAAAGGAATGTGGATCTGGAAACTTATCAAGGTGGGCGGATATTGGGAGTTGAATGAAAGCAAGTTTCAGGCCCAAGGGAGGAGGAGTGGGCTGCATATTACAATGTCTTGGTAAGCCTTTTGATCATGACTGCTAACTCACTGTGTATTCTCAGCCAAGTGTGAAGAGCTGGCACTAATTAAGTCAAAACTGGCCTCTGTTCAGAATGACTCAATGCCTCCAGGAGAGAAAAGGTGGGAAGGGTGGTTGAGGGATTAAAGAAGGCACAAATCTCTTTCGTAATTGCTTTAAAACTCTAAATTTTGACTGTAGAAACTTTAAAGATATTTACGGATAGATCACAATCCTGCAGTGAAATTGTACCAGTCATGTTGCACATCTTTCAACTAATTTTAAGGTTATTATTGCTCTTTATTGACAACTTGTGAGGTCAAATCTTATTGGAAACCTCTCCGACAGGATGTGCCCTGTGGGTCACCTCCAGAGTCAGGAAATGAGCACTACCACTCATTGGGTCGAATTCTATGCATTCTCTCTCTTTGTGCATTTGGAAAGGGTAGGGCATTTAATTGAGGTGGGATGGTGGCATGATCTTTCCAATCTCCACCTGAATTAAGTCAACGGCAGAAATAGTTGAAAGAGTCAAGAGTTGGACTTCCGCGCTGCCGACTCACGAGGCCCTTGATTGGCCAAAGGGGGGTCTGTTGACATGCAGCGTTCAGAAAAGATCAAAATGGAGGGCTGGTTTATGGTATACTGTGGAGCAGGATTAGGGTGGGAGAGATTCTCATTTGCAAGCATTCGGTGGCTGACCAAGGACGTGACATCGAGAAGGTAGGGGAAGGCCTTGCCTTTGCTGTCATTTTCCCTACAATGCTATCCCTCCCAAGCCACACCTCACAAAACCTGTCCCACCAAAACCTGTGTCCGGAGTCCAGTAGGTATCATTCCAGTAGCTTGCTCAGCAAAGCTGCTGCTCAAATCAGTTGCTAGTACAGATTTTTCCCAAATTAGCCAATTAGAGGCTAGAAAGAGTACCTTTCTCTCCCTGACTTATTTCAGGTGGAGATGGGAAAAGCTTGTCGACATCCCACCTCAATTAAATGTCCTACCCCTTCCAAATGCGCAGAGAGAAAGTTCATTAAATTCCACTTAGTAAGGGGGTTGTGTTGTGCTTCAGACACTTCACATGACAGGCAGGGAGGTTTCATAGCCTGCTCGGAAATATAGCCACCACCAGTCGGACACTGTGGAAAATTCCAGTCAGCCCCTGACCACCTGCAGACGCCAATCCCATCTCCAGGAAAATTTCCAGGGGCCAGGACAGAGCCCGGAAACCATGTAAATGATAGCAGAGGCCAACAGGGCAATAATTTACATTTTTGATGCGTTGTGGCAATTTTAACAATTGGAAAAGTAACATAATGCATGAAATAATTGCACACTGCACTCACCATAAGGGTCAACTTATCTTTGACAGTTCTCATCCCATTCAGAACAGAAGTTGTCAGAATATATATACATATATCTTTAAGAATATTCCTGATTCCTCTGAAAGGCTTTTCCAGAGGTCTTGAACTTTCCAAGGAGTTACTTTTTTTTTAAACAGATTTCAAAACTCACTTCAGCACTGAACATTCAGTGCAAGAGATAAGCAACTTGCCTCATAATAAGGCAATAAGAAAGTAAGTGCTTTCTGTAATGTGTCACATAGAGTCACAGAGATGTACAGCACAGAAACAGACCCTCTGGTCCAATCCGTCCATGCCAAACAGATGTGCCAACCCACCACTGATGTCAGGCTTACTGGTCTATAGTTCCTTGGCTTGTCCTTAATACATTTCTTAAACAGTGAACCACGTTAGCCAACCTCCAGTCTTCCGGCACCTCACCAGTGACTATCGATGATACAAATATCTCAGCAAGAGGCCCAGCAATCACTTCCCTAGCTTCCCACAGAGTTCGAGGGTACACCTTATCAAGTCCTGGAGATTAATCCACCTTTATGTGTTTCAAGACATCCAACATTTTCTCCTCTGTAATATGGACATTTTTCAAAATGTCACCATCTATTTCCTTATATTCTAATACAAGAATTAGGAGGTGAAAGAGGACATGCAGGCCTCTTGTCCTCCTGTAGTGATTGGGGTGAGGACCAATGAGTATGAGATCCATGATGGGGCTGTTAACCAGGGCCATCAGAGAGTCTTGGCTGACAGATATAAACAGGAGCCTCAGACAATCTCTTCACTCAAGGGACTAGATCCGATCTGGCTGGTCAGAATATATGTACTATGCACATGTCAATAAAGGCAAAAGTAAGGACTGCAGATGCAGGAAATCAGACTCTAGATTAGAGTGGTGCTGGAAAAGCCCAGCAAGTCAGGCAGCATCCGAGGAGCAGGAAAATCAACGTTTCGGGATTCTTGCAGAGAGGAAACTGTATGCTACTGAAGAAAATTCACTCTAACAGTCATCTTTGAGTTGGAGTAAGCATTTCTGGCATCGTGCCTTTATTTGGGAAGCTTGAGCCATTCGATCCTACCATCGAAGACTGAGGAAAGAATGCATTATTTTTTCCAGGCAAATGACATTGGGGCGGATGAAAAGCAACAAGTAATCTTTCTGACTGTTTGTGGATCCGCAGCATTATTAGCAGCCTAACCTTCCCTGAGGCACCTGGTACTAAAAAACTTTAAGAGTTGACAGATTTAATTATGGAACGTTATGGGCCCAAGCCTTCTCTAATTCTGAGATACTATCGGTTTTATTTGGCAGTTCAAGAATCATGGGAATCTGTCTCGGGTTTTTGACAAGGTTAAAATGACTGGAAGAGGCATGTGATTTGGGTTAGCCCTGAATGAGATGTGGAGAGACCTTTTGGTACATGGGATTAATAACATGATCGTGCAAAAGTGCCCACTAGCTGAAGTCCAACTGGACTTCAAACGGGCACTACAAGTGGCTTTGTCATTAGCAAATACAGCAAATGGAGCATGTGAGCTACAGGCTATCCCAATGGAAGTGGACACCCTCACCTGTCTGAATAAGCTTGGAGGACATCATTTAATTGCAGGCAATCTCGATGCTTCACGCAGGACATATTCCTGGGCAGAGGGTTACCAGGCCAGTCCACAGCAAAACCCCAAAACAAAGCGAAGCATCGTCCAAAGGGCTAAAATGTTCTTCAACTGCAAGTTGCTGCAAGCATGTGAACTTGAGACAGCAAAGGAGACCTATGAGGCCTGACTTGAGAATAAGAACTCATTGGCTGGTATCCAGAAGAATGCACACCCTGGTAAGTCCACCTCTCCCTGGTTGGGAACAGTGAAGTTGCTTAGCAACATCCAAATCAGCACCAATCAAAATAAATGGTTCAACAGTCACCTAGTTATCATGCAGCTGTATCAGTGATTGCAGAACCAGTCTTTAACAAAATTCATCTGGACTCCAACTCTTAGGTTTGTGCAAGACCTCAGCCAGACTGAGAACATACACCGAGGAACCATTACAGATTAAGGGTATGACTTTGGTTCCAATCTCCTACCACTGTAGTAAAAGGCTCAGGTCCAAGTTTGATGGGGTGCAGTTGGTTGAGAAAGATTGACCTTGATTGGCTTGACACTTTTCAATTAGAAAATAGCTGCCTGACTGATGTCCTAATTAAATACCTAAACATTTTTCAGGAGGGTCTAGGGTCTATCAAAGGACCTAAGGCCACCTTACATGTTGACCAGGAAGCAATTCCTTGAATCTGCAAGATCTGTCCAGTGCCATTTGACTTACTGGCAAAGGTAGAGGCAGACACCTCTCGGAAAACAAAGGAGTCATCAAACCACTCCAGTTTGCAATTGGGCACCATCAGTCGTAACAATTGTGAAGCCTGACCTTGTGGGGATTTTGAGCAAATGGTAAACTGCTTCTTGCAATTGGATAAATACCCAATCCCTTGCATAGAGGACTTATATGCAAAAGTGGCAGGGGTGTGGGTTGGGGGGGGGCGGGGGTGAGGGGGCTGTCCTTCACAGAGCTGGATGTAAGCCATGCATACCTGCAATTGTGACTAGATGAGGAGTCCCAGAAGAACACCACAATTAATACCCATTACAGTTTGAACCAATCTACAAGATTGCCATTTGGGGTATCATCAGCCTGTGTCTTTTTCCAGCAGACCATGGAGAACATTTTACAAGGACTACACCAACTTACCATTTATTTAGATGACATGCTAATAATGGAGAAGACTAATAAAAAGCACTGGAGAACTTGGATATAGTGCTTAAATGTTTCTCCCAGGCAGACATAAACCTTAGACGGGAACAACGTGTTTCCAGGCACCCCAAATGATCTACTTGAGCTGCAGAGTCGACAAAACCAGGTTATACCTATTCGATGATAAAGTGAGAGTGATCAAAGGTACCCCAGGTTCCCATGTGTGTACTAGAGCTTCGGTCTTTCCTTGGGTTGGTGAATTCTGATGGAATTCATACGTAATCTGGCCTCTATCTTACACCTGCTACTGAAAAAGGGTTAGCCTTGGAGTTGGTCACATGGCCAAGAAGTAACCTTTAGCGAAGTGAGAAGGAGCACCGTCTAAGGTGTTGGTCCACTACGATCCCAAGTGAGATGTGGTGTTGATATACAATGCCTCCCTGTATGGTTTCGGGGTGGTATGGGATCCCAGGGGGGCCCAATACAGAGGAACATCCAATAGCGAACGCTTCCCAGACTTCAGCTGAAGTCAAGTGCAAATACAGCCAAACAGAGAAGGAAGATTTAGTGGCCATCTTTGGTATTAGAATATTCCCCTAATATCTTTACAGATGCAAATTTATAACAGTAACGGACCATGAACGCTTGATAGGGCTACTTAAGGAAGACAAGGCTGTGCCACCCATAGCTTCTGGTCGAATTCAGTGGTGGGCCCTTATTCTCAGAGCGTACAATTACAAGTTGGAACATGGTCTAGGAAGCCAAGTGGCAAATGTGGATGCTTAAGCCGCCTTCCACTGTCAGATACACCACTTGGAAGAGTTTGTTCTGGTTTTAAACTTTCTGGACCCCCTGCCGGTCACCGCTGAATATATCTGACTGTGGTCACAAAAAGATTCTGTCCTGGCAAAACTAAAACAGCTGGTGGCAATGGGGGAAGCGAAAGGGCCATCACAACTAGGACTGAAACCTTTCGGGACCCGGAGAGATCAGATCACTGTAAAAGACAGCATTTTATTATGGGGAGCAAAAATGATTGTCTCAATTAAAGGTCACCACTAGATACTGGCTGAACTCGACCAGGGTCACCCAGGGATTTCCAGAATGAAACTTTTGGTAAGATGTTATGTCTGGTGGCCAGGATTGGATGCCAACATAACTGTGTTGGTGGGACAGTGCACAGAGTACCAGCAAGGACAAAATTACTGCCAACAGCTACCCCACAGTCGTGGAAATGGTCAAGTAAACCTTGGACCCAGTTTCACGTTGACTGTGCCAGTCCTATCATGGGCCCAATGTTCCTAGTCATTGTGGATATCCAATCAAAATGGTTTGACGTGCATAGAGTTTAATCATAAAACTCAGGGTGGCGATTGAGAAGCCGCGAGCATGGTTTGCAATACACAGACTCCCGGAAGGATTGGACACGGACAATGGGTTGTCATTACCAGTAAGGTATTTGAGTATTTACCCTAAAGTCAAAGGCATTCTGCACTTTTGGACAGCTCAATACTATCCGTCATCCAATAGTCTGGTGGAAAGAGCAGTCCAAATATTGAAGGGAGGCTTAAAGACAGAGCTTACAGCTTTATTTGATACCAAACTGTCCTAGTTCCTCTTTGATAATAGGACCACTCCTCACACAACTACAGGAACAGCTCCAGCAGAGTTACTGTTGGAGAGAAGACTCTGCACCAAGTTAAACCTGATATTCCCATACCTGGGGCGGAGAGGGTGAAACAGCATCAAGGAACACCAAGGCCAGCCCCATGCTTCCTCGAAGTGAGAAAGGCAGTTTACTTCAGGGGACAAAGTTTGTTGTCAAAACCATGGAAATGACCTTGCACAGGTGCAAAGCAAGTTCAATGCAAGGACAGGTGCCGTGACATACAAAATTTGGGAAGGCAAGGCCATGCTGAGCAAAGATTTGAATCACACGAAAGCTCCTACCTCCCAAAAGGGGCAGGAGCAAAACATACCCGGCCCCTCAGAACATCCAGGAAGGCTTTCAGAAACCATGGATTCTCCCTTTCCTTCAGGCATCGAAGGAACCTCAGAGTCAGAGATCAATACAGCCGATGTCACAGCATCAATACTGTTACCGCCTGATGATGATGAGGAATTTCTTCTGAAATGATCCGGCAGAAGAGATGCACTACCGTCTGTTCCATGCCGCCTGTGTCCCGGTCAGAGTCGGAGGAACCGGACCTGGGGCAAAAACAGCCCAGGAGAAGCCACAAGAGCGAGCATGGGCCTACATCCCTGGACTTAGGCTGGGAGGCATGTAGTAATTGGAACGGGTATGGGACCCCTGACTGGGGCTGTTACCCTGGGTCATTCAGGGAGTGGGCATAGCTTTAAAGTAATGTGTAAAAGAAGCAGGGATGATGGATCAAAGCTTTGTTCCAGCTGCAAAAAAAGTTCACCACTTTCCCAACCTAGTCACACCTCCGCTCAGAGTTGGAATGTCAGGTTTCATGTGCCAGAAGGGACCAAGAATATAGCAGCCAAGTCCTGGCTTCTTGTTCCAAGAAAAACCAATGAACTATGACCAAACAACACCTTAAATAGAAACTGTAACCTGACCAGTTTCTGTTGACATGAACAGACTGGGACTCATGAAGGTATATTGTGCAATTTGATATAAATAAAGGTACTGGCTTTTCTGAATTCAACAGATACCCATGAGAACACAGCCTGATGACTTTGACAATACCAAGTGAGAGAGGATACATTCTCATAATGTACTATTGCACCGGCATATTTGTGCAGCTGTAGTGTAGGCCAGAATACTTTATGGGAACATCTCAATTTAGCTGCACATGTATAGGGACTCTTACACAGGCAAAAAACTAAACACTCAAATTGACCGAGTCACAGGACAATCTACACCTGAAAGGGATCAGTTAAAAATAATTCAAAGAAACACCTCAAGAAGGTTAACAAACAACTAATTTATTTTTAATTGTAGTCATTATAGAGTCATAGAGATGTACAGCATGGAAACAGACCCTTCGGTCCAGCTTGTCCATGCCAACCACTTTTCCCAAGCCAATCTAGTCTCACCCGGCCCATATCCCTCCAAACCCTTCCTGTTCATATACCCATCCAGATACCTCTTAAATGTTGCAATTGTACCAGCCTCCACCACTTCCTCTGGCAATTCATTCCATACACGTACCACCCTCTATGTAAAAATGTTGGCCCTTAGGTCTCTTTTATAGCTTTCCCCTCTCATCCTAAACCTATGCCCTCTAGTTCGGGGGACTCCCCCACCCCAGCGAAGAGACTTTGTCTATTTATCCTATTGTTGCCCCTCATGATTTTATAAATCTCTATAAGGTCATCCCTCAGCCTCCGACGCTCCAGGGAAAACAGCCCCAGCCTGTTTAGCCTCTCCCTGTAGCTCAAATCCTCCAACCCTGGCAACATCTTTGTAAATCTTTTCTGAACCCTTTCAAGTTTCACAACATCTTTCCAATAGGAAGGAGACCAGAACTACATGCAATATTCCAAAAATGATCTAACCAATGTCCTGTTCAGCCGCAACATGACCTCCCAACTCCTGTACTCAATACTCTGACCGATAAAGGAAAGCATACCAAACGCCTTTTTCACTATCCTATCTACCTACTCCACTTTCAAGGAGCTATGAACCTGCACTCCAAGGTCTCTTTGTTCAGCAACACTCCCTAGGACCTTAACATTGTGTATAAGTCCTGCTAAGATTTGCTTTACCAAAATGTGGCACCTCACATTTATTTAAATTAAACTCCATCTGCCACTTCTCAGCCCATTGGCCCATCTGATCAAGATCCCATTGTAATCGAGGTAACTGTCCACTACACCTCCAATTTTTGTGTCATCTGCAAACTTACTAACTGTACCTCTTATGCTCACATCCAAATCATTTATATAAATGACGAAAAGTAGTGGACTCAGCACCGATCCTTGTGGCACTCCAGTGGTCACAGGCCTCCAGTCTGAAAAACAACCCTCCACTACTGTCTGTCTGTCTTCTGTCTTCTACCTATGAGCCAGTTCTGTATGCAAATGAGATATTGTATTCCATGAGATCTAACCTTGCTAATCAGTCTCCCATGAGGAACCTTGTCGAATGCCTTACTGAAGTCCATATAGATCACATCTACCGCTCTGCCCTCATCAACCCTCTTTGTTACTTCTTCAAAAAACTCATTCAAATTTGTGAGACATGATTTCCCATGCACAAAGCCATGTTGACTATCCCTAATCAGTCCTTGCCTTTCCAAATACATGTACATCCTGTCCCTCAGGATTCCCTCCAACAACTTGCCCACCACCGACGTCAGGCTCACTAGTCTCTAGTTCCCTGGCTTGTCCTAACTACCTTTCTTAAACAGTGGCATCATGTCAGCCAAACTCCAGTCTTCCGGCACCTCACCTGTGACTATCAAACAAAGACAATTTATGCATAACGTGCTCCCATTCTCTTGCAGCATGATAATAACCAGATCATCTATTTAATCATGTCAGTTATGTAGAGATAAATATTGATCTAGGCTCTGGGAAGAGCTGTTCTCTGAAATAGTGCAGTGGAACCTTACACATCACTTGAAAGGACTGTTTAATGTTTCATTTATAGGCTGCCAACAGCACAGAACTTCCTCAGTCCTACACTGGTAATGTCTTCTTGGAATTAGTACTTGGGCCTGCAGTCAGACTTAACCCATAAATTTCTAACTTTGAAGCAAGTATGCTACCCATAATCCAGAAAAGCGTGTGATGATGCATTTGAGCAGGACAAACAGTGCAAGGGAATACATAATGAATGGCAGGACCCTATGAGGTGGGAAATGATAAGGAAGCATTGAGGATCAGAGGGATCTTGATATGCTTGTCCACTATCCCTTAAGGTAGCAGGACAGATAGATAAGGTGATTAAGATGGCATTTTGACATATTTGCTTCTATTAGCTGAAGCATGGAATTTAAGAGCTGAGAGGTTATGTTGAAACTCTATAAAAACCTAATTAGCTACAGGCTTGTGAGCATTTCTGGAATACACATTATAGGAGGGATGCCATTGCACCAAGGATGGTGCAGAGGAGATTTACCAGACTGTTGCTTGATCTGGAAGGTTTAATGTTTGGTGAAAAATTGGATTGACTTGGGACATTCTATCTGGAGCAAAGAAACTGAGGGCTGTGGGGTACATGATTGAGATGTGTAAAATTAGGTAGGGCAAAGATAGGGTAGACAGGAAGAAACTTTTCCCTCTCAGTGGAGGGATCAATGACCAGGAGCCACAGATTTAAGATAAGATTCAGGAGCTTTATACAGGTTGAGAAAAAATGTTTACCCAATGAGTGGTGGAAATATCAAACTCTCTGACTATAATGATGGTAGGGGTGAGAACCCTCATAACATCCAAGAAGTAGTTATATGTATGCTTGTGATGATAAGGCATATATGGCTAAGGGCTAAATGCTGGAAAAGGGCTTTGAATAGATGGCTAATTGTTTTTGACCACTGTAGACTTGATGAGCAAAAGGGCCTTTTTCTGTGCTGTCACCTCGACAACTCCATAGTCACAGCCAACCCAGGAGAAAGCGGGATGCTCTGTTGAGGAAAACTAGGCATGTTGGAATTATTTATTAACATTTCCACAAGTGCTGTTTCTGTGCTGATATGAATGCTAGGCTGAGTTGCAAAACTACAGTTATCTCAACAGTGTGTTCTGAGATTCAAAGAGGCCAATACAGGATTTGACGTGGCTTTTGAATAGAAGTGTGATAAATCTTGTTAATAGATTAACCACAAAGATTCTTAAAGGATTTGAATGTGTTTGATGAATTTATTCACCTTAAAAATTCAATCCAATTTTCCACCTGTAAAGGAAATGAATGGAAGTTATTCATGTGCCTTGAATTAGAGGAATTTGGAGATCAAACAGGATTCAAGCAAAAATAAGTAGCAAAGAAATTGTTGAAGGTGAGGAGAGAAGGAAATAATCAGGAGTTTCCTGATATTTTGAAAGGCAGGTGTACTTAAATGAATAAAGGAATGAATGTGTAAATGAAAAGGAAGTAGTAATGAAACAAGGGAAGGAGCAAAAGAAGGATGTGCAAATGACAACGGCAAAATGATTATTGCGAACCAAAGAAAATGGGAGCAATGGTTACAATCCGAAATTATTGACATTGATGGTAAAGTGTCTAGCCAACCACTGAGGTACTGCTTGTCAAACTGGCATTAAACTTCACTGGAGCCGGGTAGGAGGCCAAACACAGAGATGTCTGTGTGAGAATTTGGAGAGAGAACTAAAGAGGCAAACAATCAGAAATTAAATGGAATCAATAAAGCAGTGGCCCGATCTGCTTTTGACTTTTCTAAATTTCAGGTGACCATATTGTGGTACCAACCTGTGGTCTTGCTGTTGATTCACAAGGCTATAGAGTCAACTTTTAAACTTCTTAATTGATATTCTGAAAGTATCATTTTTATTCCAGCAATGCTGTGGGTAAATGGTATTTGAGACTAATGTTCCAAGCAGTGATTTTGACATATTCCTGGAAGCTTTTCATCACTTGACCTGTTGGCTCACCCCATTTACATCCTCTTCTCCTGTCTCTCACACTTCATAATTACTTGACAGAAACATTCAAAGAAAATAATTACGTTTCTTTTTAAATGTCGCTATAAAACTTAGCTTCTCAGGTGCTGCTTGTGTCAAGGGAATACCAGGTCAGTCTTGGAGGGTGGGCAATTCTATGGGAGATGCAGCAGTTGTAATGGGTCAGGATAATTCCAGGTGTTCTCAATGTAAGAGACTACTTAGAGCACATAACAATGGGCTTTCCTGTGGTGTGGAGGTAGAGTCCCTACCCCTGGACTGGGCGGTCTGATTCAGATCCCACCTGCTAAATCCAGGGCTGTGTTATAACACATCTGAATATTGTTATGGAGCAAGGTTGAGATTGTGTTGCTGGAAAAGCACAGCAGGTCAGGCAGCATCCGAGGAGCTGGAAAATCAGCGTTTCGGGCCAGAGCCCTTCATCAGGAATTGTAATAGAGCAGGCCAGACCCCCTTCCAAATATTTTAAGAAGGTAGCCAAAACTGGAACTTGTCCTTATTTTAAAGGCAGATGTGAGGTGGATATTCCAGGTAGGATGCAGCTTGTAAAACCAGTCGGCTTTAAGCAAAACACTACAGTTGAAACACGAATGAAAGGAAGCGGAATTTCGAATTTAATTACTGGAAATCTTTACTTACCTGACACAGCAACTTAACCAAGGAGCATTTCCAATTCTCGTAACATCCCATAAACACACCCCTTGGCAAAAGGTAAATTCAAACACAGTTTCTTACAGGCAGGAGAGATTTGAGAAAGAAAAGTCAGCCAGGAATCAACTGCTGAAGCTTGCAACCTTTTTCTGGACTGCAGCAGCTTCTCTGCTACAGCTCAACCAACAGTTTCTCACTGTTACAACTAAACCAGCCTAGAAAAAACCTGAACTGAGTGAACTGGCCATTCCCTTGCCAATGTTAAAGTAGACATTTCAGCACCTCTGCCTTTACGACCTCTTAAAAAAAAAGCCCAACGACAAAATAACCTTGTTAAAGGGACAGCATCATCACAAGATGTTGATTAGAGAACATGATTGGAAGATAACAAGTTGCAAGTGGACACTCATTTAAGTCCCACAGATACATGTTGACTGGAGTAAGTTATGTTCTGGATGTAGGTTTGCTTGCTGAGCTGGAAGATTCATTTTCAGACATTTCGTCACCATACTCAGTAACATCTTCAGTGAGTCTCCGAATGAAGGACTGCTAGTGTTTCCTGCTTTCTATTTATATGTTTGGGTTTGAAAAACCTAAAACTAACTACCAGGATACATGAACATCAACTAGCCGCAAAAAGACATGACCCACTCTCACTAGTATCCTTACATAGAGATAAGGAAGGACATCACTTCGACTGGGACAATATATCCATCCTAGGACAAGACAAACAGAGACACGCACAAGAATTCCTAGAAGCATGGCATTCCAACTGGAACTCTATCAACAAACACATTGATTTGGATCCCATTTACCACCCCCGAGAAAAAGAACAGGAAATGACATCACCAAAGAAAATAACATCACCAACCCAAGGAAACCCAAACAAATAAATAGAAAGCAGGAAACACCCCCAGTAGTGCTTCATCCGGAGGCTCACTGAAGATGCTACCTGGAATGGCGATGAAATGTCTGAAAAATGAACCTTCCAGCTCAGCGAGCAAACCTTCATCCAGAACTTCTACCTGAGCTACAAATCCTCTCAAAACTCAGTAGGTTATGTTCTTCTGGAAATAGCAAGCAGCAAATAGCCAGGTCGCTTTGCATCTTACCTCATGTCTACCGATGTTAGCTTCAGTCAGGAGATATGCAAAATAAGACTGCCACCTAGCAATTGCCCAGTCCGATAATGGTCATGATTGACACCAACGAGTTGGTCAGTCCCTCATTGTGTAAAAGACAATGATGCCCTCTGGCTGTATGATTGATATGTTGTAAATATTAACAGGGTTAAATTCATATTGAGGCACCTCAGAGTGGAACATGCTATATGGGAATAATTTGAATTTCATTGCATTTCCAGCAATCTTCAAATCAAAATGTTTCATAATGTCATTTTACAAATGATATGAATAAAGTAAAAAAGCTGGGAAAGGGGGGAAACAGAAGCTAGTGAATAGCTGCTATTATCCCTCATTTATAACATGGCTAGTTTGCTACCTATGGTACTTGGGCAAGCAATTTGGACTTCAGTGACCCTTTGGTGGAAAAGGCAATAAAAAGGAAAGATTTTCATTTGTGTAGCACCTTTCACAATCACAGCTAATGGCCACTGTTGTAATATAGAAAATGCAGCAGCTATTTTACGTCCAGTCCACTCCGACAAACAGTGTGACAAAAATACATGCAATCTGCTTTTTTGTAATGTTACTTGAGGGGTGGGTATTGCCCAGGACACTAGGTGTAACTCCCTTGCTCATCTTCAGAGTAGTCAAAATCTTTTACACCTATTCAAGATGGGCCGTGGTTTAAATGGAGGACCTGAGCTGAACAGCAATTTTTCAGTGGTATGTGGAATGTTAGCCTTGATTCAGGTATTCAAGTCCTGGAGTGGGACTTGAAACACAATCCTCTGACTCAAGAGTTGAAATGGCCTCCGACTCAATCATACAGCATCAGCAGAATAAAGCTGATGTCAAAGACTAAGAATTGGGGCAGGAGGGGGTGAAAGTTTGAGTAAGCTATTACACAAAAAATAATCAGCATGTTGCAAATTTAAGAGTCATAGCATTACTCACTGGCACAGGGCTTTGTAGTTCAGGGTGCAAACTGTCTCCACCCCCAGCAAGGGAGGAGTTTTCATTCATATAAAGCTGCACAGTGCATTGCAAGACAGTTGCAGATTCCTGTATGCTTGTTTAAACACAAGCTGTTCCTCAAGTAAACCACAACTGGGTCCAGAACTGAGCAGGAGCATTGAAGCTTTCAAAGGTGCATCAAGGGCCCATTACGAACTGATCCTGGACTGCTATGGATTTTAGTACCATTGGAGTGACTCTCATTGCCTTTCTGCTGTCTGTGCTGCTGCTGCTTGTGCGCTCTTGGAAGAGTAAGCTGATATACCGCAAGCTCCCCCCAGGTCCTCCCGCTCTCCCATTCCTAGGGAATGCCTTGCAGATAGACAAGAGAGCCCCTGATCAATCTCTGATGAAGGTGAGCAAACTTTATGGTAACCGTGTAACTTGTTCTGCGTTCTGTGTTTCTTATGACCTGTGCCATACTTTGTTTGCATATTTGTATATGCGGGTGTTGGCATTCTCTTGATACCTATGTAAGGCTCACCTCTAGCAGCAGGAGCACAGGATAAAATGTACTCCACCCCTCCCCTCCCCCCACAGAGGAGAAAAATGGCTTGCCCTTGAATAGGAGTGTACAGTATGGGAGGATACCATTCAGCCCATTTTTTCTATGTTGGGTGACAAGTCACCTCACAGTGTATTCCCACTTCCCACAAATTGATTTTTAAAATTCTTTTTTAATATGATGTGGATGTTACTAGCATTTGTGGCCCATCCAAAATGGCCGTTAAACAGAGTGGTTTGGGAGGTCCACTTCAGAGGCCAGTTAAAAATCATATGTCGGCCAGACCAGGTAAGCATGGCAAATTTCCTTCCCTGAAGGGCATGGATGAACCAGATAGATTTTTACGAAAATCAGTGTTAGTTTTAAGGTCATGCATCAACATCCAGGTGGTTCCAGGATAAAGTGAGGACTGCAGATGCTGGAGATCAGAGTCGAGAGTGTGGTGTTGGGAAGGCACAGCAGGTCAGGCAGCATCCGAGGAGCAGGAGAATCGACGTTTCGGGCATAAGCCCTTCATCCTACTCCTCAGATGCTGCCTGATCTGCTGTGCTTTCCCAGCAACACACTCTCAACCCCAGGTGGTTCCTGTGTCAAGAAACTTAAGAGGAGTGATTGAAGAAGTTAGGACTGTTCACCTTGGAGAAAGAGATTTGATAGAGGTACTCAAAATCAGAGAGGTTTGGACCCAGAGTGGACAGGTAAACATTTGTGAAGGGAATGATGAATGCTGAGATTACAGGCCCCAGGATAGTGACTATTCCTTTTTGTTGCAATGGAATGCAATCAGTCACATCTGGATTCTGAATGAGTCACATGTGGCTGGCTCATGGTTAATACACTGGACAATACGGTCACATCATAGTCAAGGGCTGTTACAGACAGCAATTGATAAGGAATGTTAGTTTTTCTCCCCCAAAGGATTTTGACTGGACTGGAGAATATTAGTTATGAGGAAAGATTGAACGGACTCAGGTGATTGACACAAGTAAGAAAAGGGACTTCAAGAGAGGCTTTTCGACAGAGCGAGTGGTTAGCACCTGGAATGCCCTGCCTGGGAGTGTGGTAGGGGCAGGTTCTGTTGACACATTTAAATGGGAATAAGGCTATTATCTGAAGAGGAAGAATTTTTGGAGTTACAGGGGGGCAAAGATGGGAGATAAGAGTGAGGTGAATTTCTCATTTGAAGAGCCAGTATTGACACAATGGGCTGCATTGTGTCCTCTGCCCTAAAACACTTCCGAGATTCTTTAAATCTGAGTCCGTTCAATGTTTCCTAATAATTAATATTCTCCAGTCCAGTCAACTTCCTCTGGGAAAAAAAACTAACATTCCTTATCAATTGCTTCTGTAACAGCCTTGACTATGATGTGACCGTGTTGTCCAGTGTATTAACCATGAGCTAGCCACATGTGACTCATTCGGAATCCAGATGTGACTGATGGCATTCCATTGCAACAAAAAGGAATAGTCACTATCCCGGGGCCTGTAATCTCAGTATTCATCATTGTATGTGAACTTGTGAATGTTTGCCAGTCACATAAAATTGTTTGTTGTGAGGTAAAACAGCGTGCTTTTTCATTCATCATTGTATATATTTTAGATCCTTAGAGGGACTGAGAGATGTGGTTGCTAAGCAAGCAAATATATGCATGTTTTACCTGTGTGTCAGTGAGAGAGAGGTATTCTATGTTAAAACTAGTCCCTATGGCTAAAACGATGTCAGCAGAACTACACCTGGCATTTATCACCTGGGGTTTATCACCTGGAACAAATCTAGAAGAGTAACTGGCAAGTTAATTGAAAGATGGAAGACCTGGGGAGGCTTGACAGTGTTGATGCTGAGAAGACATTTCCCCTTGTTGGGCAGTCTACAACCTGAAAACACAATTTAAAAATTAGGGGTCTCCCATTTATGACTCAGATGATGAGCAGAATTTTTATCTCTCCGAGAATCATCACTCTGTAGAATTCTCTTCCTTAGAGAGCAGTGGAGATTGGAGCAATTGAATATAGGGCAGCATTTGCTCAACAAGGGAGTTGAGGATTATGGGGATAGGCAGGAAAGTGGAGTTGAGGGTACAATCAGATCTTATTGAATAACAGACCAGGCTTAAGGGGCCAATTGGCCTACCTTTGTGACCTCTTTGCTCTCCTTACATGATTCTCTGTTATATTTTATTTTAAAATGCTCCTATGAAGCACTGGAGGGGTCTTATAACTTTAAAGCCGTTATTTAAATGTGATGTTTTTTACTTACTTTACTGCACAAAGCCACCATCAATCCCCAGAATTCCAGAAAACCTGGGGTACAGAGCCGTCATCCACCCACCGGAGCATGGCACACCTTCCATGCCTCTTCTTTTCAACTTGGCATAAAAGCGCACTAGTAAAGATAGCAGGAGGAAGATATCTGAGAAGCATTGGCAAAAATTCATCTGGGGTTTGCTGTATTTTGTGAGGTTCAGGGACCTGCTAATGAAGTACTTCCCACCCTCACGTCCTTCCTTACTAAAGGGCACCAGCAAAGCAGGAACACTTGGCTCAGCTTTTGCTAAATAGCTTAACAAGAGTTTACTATCTTAAGCTAACAGGAAATGCTTGATGAGCATACAAATCAGCAAAGTCAATGTTTACAAACGACAGAAAATTCCACCAGCAGCTAACAAATAAATGTTTCATTGATCTTCTCGCGCCAGGTTTGTTACTTTATCAGACTTATTTTTTGAATCTTATATCCTGGTTCTTATATGTTAATAGCGTGAATGCAGTGTCAATAGTCATGGCCTATATTGAGCTGAAGGGTTCAGGCAATGTAAGGGTGAGGTGGATTCCAACCAGCTCGTTTCAGCAAAAATAAAAACTGGGGTGTCAGACAGGAGCTGACTGCTTCTCGCTCAAATTCTCTTCAGGCCTCAGTGCTACTGTTACCTTTCACCATCTTCTAATTCCTTGTCCTCTCTCTTTCTCCTTACTGTTCCCGTCCCCTCTGAAGGGCACTCAGGATTGGCATGATTTAAGAGCTAACTTTCATCCCTGAAGATAAAATTACTTGATGATTCTCCCACAGTCAGATGATCACCTGTCACAACTGACCCACTTTTACACCTGAGCTGGAATGTTAGCCAGCTGCTCGGCCACGGGAGCCATCACAGGAATCCCAATGTTATGAGCCACTATTGCATCCACAATAGTACACTTATGTGAAGTTGTTTTGACAAATTTTAGTGCTTCTTGGCTGAGGGGCACTCATGCCAATTAGTTGTAGCTCCTGCTTCCCCTGTTAAAACTGAATAACTGAGCAGATCAAACATATATACACTCTCATCAACATAACTTTAAGCCAAATAAAGAATTCATCTTCAAATGATTGCAAAACAGATGGCTTACAATGACTGTGTGCAGCCAAGAGTATTTTTATTGAAATGTTGTCTGCCTTGAAGTTCCATCATGAATTGTTGTAGATACAGAAAGGTAGGGGAATGAGGGGTATTGAGTATAAGAGCTGGCAGGTCAAGTTAAAATTGGATAAGACTTTGGTTCAGCCGCATTTAGAATACTGTGTACCGTTCTGGTCGCCACATTACCAAAAGGATGTGGACGCTTTGGAAAGGTTGCAGAGAAGGTTTATGAGGGTGTTGCCTGGTATGGAAGGTACTAGCCATGAAGAGAGGTTGTGTAAGTTAGGTTTGTTTTCATTAGAAAAAAGGAGATTGAGGGGGGGACCTGATTGAGGTCTACAAAATCATGAAGGGTATAGACAGGGTGGATAGAGATAAGCTTTCCTCCCAGGGTGAGAGGTTCAATAATGAGAGGTCATGCGTTCAAGGTGAGAGGTGAAAAGTTTAAGGGGAATACACACAGCAAGTACTTTACACAGAGGGTGGTAGGTGCAGAGGTAGGAGAGGCAGGCACGGTAGATTCATTTGAGGTGTGTCTGGACAGATGCATGAGTGGGGAGCAGAGAGATACAGATCCTTAGGAATTGAGCGATAGGTTTAGACAGTGGATTTGGATCAGCTCAGGCTTGGAGAGCCGAAGGGCCTGTTCCTGGGCTGTAAATTTTTTTTCTTTGTTCTTTCTTTGAGGGCTGGGGGTGGCGGTGCTGTTGCATCAAAACATCAGTTATGGTAAAATCCGATGTTGTGGTAGGTTTGGTCCAACTGGACTAGGTTCTAATGAATAAACGATCAGACTTTCCGCAGTGGGATATTTAAATTTTTCTGATGGGATATACCATTCTCACAATATATTAAGATGCATCAGCAACAGGGAAATATCTACCCCACAAACTGAGACACTTTGAAAGATCAAGAAGATGAGCAGAGAGTAAGGCAAGAGCTAATGGAGGGCGGAAGAGATAGAGGAGAGAAGAAAGAGTAAGACATGATTGGGGAAGAAGAAAAAAGAAGATAGAACAGAGTGAAGGAAAGAAAGATGACTCATAGCGTTAAATTCAGTCGGCACAGGGAGCAAAGGAAGAGATGGATTGATAAAGATGTTGACAACGAGGAAAGAGAAAAGGAAAAGAGAAAGGGGTCAGTTAAAAACAGAGCACTAGAAGGTCTTCTGAGGAAAGGCTGAGGGGCTTGAGGCTGTTTTTAGACAGAAGGAGGCTGAGAGATGACTTAATTGAGACATATAAGATAATAAAGGGGGTTAGATAGGGTGAGAGCCTTCATCCTCGGATGGTGATGGCTAGCACGAGGGGATGTAGCTTTAAATTGAGGGGTGACAGATATAGGACAGATGTCAGAGGTAGTTTCTTTACTCAAAGAGTAGTAGGGAATGCCCTGCCTGCAACAGTAGTAGACTCACCAACGTTAAAGGTATTTAAATGGTCTTTGGATAAACATATGGATGAAAATGGAATAGTGTAGCATAGATGGGCTTCAGATTGGTTTCACAGGTCAGCACAACATTGAGGACCGAAGGGCCTGTACTGCACTGTAACGTTCTATGTTCTATGTTCTAAAAGTTAGAAAGAAAGAGAGCACATCCATTATGTCGATGTCTTTCACACCCTTAGGATGTGTTCCAGCCAGTCATTTATTTTTGGTGTTTTATAAGGTAGAAAAGGTAAGATTTGCAAAGGAAGATCCCAGAAGTATGAATAAATGATTAACAAAATGTTGTTACTGAGAGATTCCATTCTCCATTTTCACTCAGATATCAGCTGAAATTAATATAGATTTAGTGACAGCTTTCAATGGGGATTCAGATAAATACTTGAAGGAGAATATTTTCAGAGATATGGCGAAAAACCACAGGAATTGAGATTAACCGGTGACAGTCTCAGCGACAGACAATAAGCGGAATAGTTTCCTTCTACGCTCCGTCATTCAACAATTGGTATGACTTTATGATTTCAAACATTTAAACCTCAAATTGTCTCAATGACTGCCTCACAACGTTGCAACATCTGAGGATTTTGAGAGTCATGCATTTACAGTCCCTGCAATAAATGATTATTTGTTTTCCTGGACAAATATTATTTATCCTGAGCATCTGGTGGGACTTTTCCACTGTATAAACTGAAAACTCCCTGGTGGTTTTCAGATGGACCCCAGCTGTCCAATAAGAAAAATGTTTTTTTTAATATTACAAATGATCAAATAACAACCAAAGGTTTTGGACAAAAGAGATCCATTGAAGAAAAACTGCCATTTGGATAAATAGATTTATATTTATTAAATTCTACAGACAACACATTGGTGACACACAAACTGATTTAAAATAGCAGGAGCAGATGAGGTGTGTTGTGGGTGGGGGTAAGGGGTGCGTGTGGATGTCAACTCACATCTGACAAAAACTAGAACCAGTTCTGTTGGAGATTATGTTGCACTAACAATTTTGTTTAAACTTCATGCAGGCTGCTTTACAGAACGTGGGAAAAGTCCTAAATGCCCTCAAATTGAGTGCATTGCTAGGCCACTTGAGAACTGTTAAGAGTCTAATTGCTCTGAGTCTTGAGTCAGCTATAGGCAGATGAGTTTAATCAGTCACTATTACTGAGAGAAGCTTCCAATTTCAAAGCTATTATAATAAAGATTAATCTTCCCAAGTAATAAGGGAAGGGCTCTTCTGGTGCTGTGGTAGTCTGGACCAGAAACTCTGGATACAAGTCCTGGAGGTGCGTCAAAGCAAGTTGATTTTATAAAGCAAAGTTCCAGGTGCTGAGGTGAGATTTGAAATCATGCCCTAGATCATTAGCTTGGCCTCATGATTATTTGTTCAGTAACATTACCACTAGACTAACATTACCTATACCAAGATCTCGCAAAGGTTGATAGAGGCAAAAGTGAGGACTACAGTTGCTGGAAACCAGAGTTTAGATCAGAGTGGTGCTGGAAAAGCACAGCAGGTCAGGCAGCATCTGAGGAGCAGGAAAATCGACGTTTCGGGCAAAAGCCCTTTATCAGGAATAGAGGCAGGAACCTCCAGGGTGGAGAGATAAATGGGGGGAGAGGGGTGTGGAGCTGGGGAGAAGGTAGCAAAGGTTGATAGAGGTCCATTCCCTACAATTAGACAAATAACCCAGACAGTTACTAGACCATTGATACTAAAGGGTTGAGGAGTACAGGAATTTGGAGGGGGTGGGGGGAGGGAGGTTCACTAGGACCAAGGAGTAGGACTTCCCAAGTTGGAAGTTCCTTCAGTCCGAACCCAACGTAAGATCCACCCAGATACCTCTAATCAGATCAAGCACACCCATCTCTTTCTGATGGAAGTGAGATCAACTTGTGGCGTTCAGATGATAATTAAAGGTCCAGGTCTAAAGAGTGTTTTCCAGCAGTGGGAAAGGGTACTTGGATCCTCCTTCCTTGTACATACCTACGGTTATCAGTGGAGAAGGAGGAGGTGTGTGGGTGCTCCACTCACCTCCAACATCTACAGCTCCTGAACCCGCAGCCTTCAGATCTTCATTTGTGCATAACATAGTCCCCTTGTCCTTACTCATGTTTATGATCCCAGATGGGGTTCAAACCCAATGGCTACCTTTCTAGGTGAGCCTCTGAAGTGCTTCCCTGGAGCCAGCTTCTTTGGGAAATAAACCACCTCAGCATGTTTGTATGCCCAGTAGAGCAGAGGAATCAGCTACCTCCAGTCTCTCCATAGTCCAACAGCAGAATGACAATCATTGTCTTGACTCAGGGAGGAAGAAAGGCCACTTGAGTGGGGTACAGAGGATCATCATGAGTAAAAGTGCAAAAAAATTGGGGTGAGATAGGAAAGAAATTAAATGAATCCTTTATACATAACTATTGCCAGGCTAAAAGAACAACTGCAAACCCTGTCAAATTCTAAGCTAAACAGCTTACATCTCCCATCTACCAGACCACCCAGGAAGATTGAAGATTGACACAGCAGAAAATGTGCAAAATTTGGATATTGAGAAATTACTCTCAATGTAGCAGGACAAAACCTGTCTCCATAAGACCATAAGCTATTGGAGCAGAAATGGCCATTTGGCCAATCAGGTCTGTTCTGCCATAGCTTGTATGTTTCTCAACCCCATTCTCTTGCATTCTCCCTGCAACATTCGATCCCTTTACCAATCAAGAATTTGTCTATCTCTGTCTTAAATGCACTCAACGATTTGGTCGCCACAACCTTCTGCGGCAATGAGTTCCACAGACCCACCACTCCCAAGCTGAAAAGGTTCCCCTTCAGTTCTAAAGGTTCATCCCTTCATTCTAAGGCTGGACCTTAGGGTCCTATTATCTCCTACTAGTGGAAACATCTTCTCTATGTCCACTCCATCCGGCCTTTGAGCATTCTGCAAGTTTCAGTGAGGACCTCCCTCATCCTCCTAAACTCCATCAAGTAGAGACCCAGAGTCCTCAACCACAGCTCATATGACAAGCCCTTCATTCCCAGGATAATTCTTATCATCTTCTCCTCTGGATTCCTTTCAAGGCCAACACCTCATTCCTTAGGCAAGGGGCCCAAAACAATATTCTAAATGTGATCTTACCACTGTCTAATACAGCCTCAGCCCCTGCTATTAATTTCTCGCTCTCTCGAAATGAATGCTAATGTATTTACCTTCCTAACCATCAACTAACTAGGACTCACAAGTCCCTTTGTTTTTCAGATTTCCAAAGCCTTTTCTCATCTGGAATTAGTCTATGCCTTTGTTCCTATTGCCGATGTACATAATCTCATACTTTCCTACATTGTATTCCATCTGCTCCTTATTTGCCCACTTTCATAGTGTGCCCTGCCTTATCAACTTGCCTGAGATGTGTTGATCTGTTAGTAACATCAGCCTCAGTTCTTTTGTCCACATTGTTAATGTATAACGTGAATAGTTAGGATCCAAAAACTGACTCCTCCGGAACTCCACTAGTCACTAGCTGCCATCCTGAAAAAGACCCCTTTACCCCCACTCTCTGCCTTCTGCCAGACAGCCAATCCTCTATCCATGACCAGTACCTTGCCCCTAATACCATGGACTCTTATTTTATTTCGCAGTCTCCTGTGTAGGACCTTGTCAGAGACCTTCTGGAAATCCAAATGGATCATGTCCATTGATCTCCCCAGTCTGACTTGCTCATTACCTCCTCAAAAACATGTAACAGGTTGGTCAGGCATGATCTCTCCTTGCCAAAGCCAGGCTGACTCTGCCCTGTTTACCATGCACTTCCAAGTACTCTGCAATCTCATCCTTAATAATATAATCTTACCAGGTCAGGCTTCAAATGAAGATTGCTCCATCTTGGCAGTGCTTGTAAACTTGACAAAGTTAATCTTGTATTCAGAGCCCATACTCAGAGTTTTCTATGCCTCATTTGGAAATTCCACCATGGACTAAAGGTGACAGTGAACCTGACACCCCAGGAACATTCCAGACTCAAGTAGCTCCGCACTGCCTTCACTCCTCACAACTGGTACAGCACTAAGGTGCGTAGGGCCCAGTGTCACTTTTAGCCCATGATGGAGTTTAATGGGGAGGAAATGGCTTAGTAGTATTATTGCTGGACTGTTAATCCAGAGAGCCCGGTCATGCTCTGGGGACCTGGGTTCAAATCCTGCCATGGCAAATGGTGGAATTTGAATTCCACAAAAAAAAATCTGGAATTAAGACTTTAACAATGATAATGAATCCATTGTCAATTGTTGGAAAAACCCCAAGTTCATTAATGTCCTTCAGGGAAGGAAACTGCCATCTTTACCTGGTCTGGCCTACATGTGACTCCAGACCCACAGCAATGTATTTAACTCTTAACTGCCCTCTGGGCAATCAGGGATGGGCAATAAATACTGAACTAGACAGTGGTATCCTCATCCCATGAATGAACTTTTTAAAAAAAGGAGGCTATAGTTGCCATCTTCCATAGGTCAGTTTGGTTGGTTGAATGGCTGGTTCATTCGTAATGCTGAATGACACCTTTATGATCGTGTAATAGGCAAGAAGGCCCTGCCTTATCAACCTGCCTGAGATTGTTGATCTGAAAGAGCAACCTTTCATCCCAGGGACTATGGTAACATTTACTTCCCTTAAAGGTGGGGATACAGAGGTTTAGGGAGGTAAAAGTGGAGCATGTAAGACATATTTGATTGTGCTTGCTAGCAATAAAACTGTGGGAAGTGAACTTACCCACAAATAGTGGTTGTGTTGTTGCAAGAGCCCAGAGACAGAATGTTCTTGTTCAGGTGAAGGGTAAGGCTGGTAGGTGTAAGGAATGCTCGATGACTAGAGAAATTGAGGTTTTGGTCAACAGTAAGGAGAAAACACTTGTCAGGTGTTGACATGAGAGCTTGAGAATCCCTAGAAGAATATAAAGGCAGTAGAAGTATACTTTAGAAGGAACTCAGGAGGACAAAAAGGGGGCAAGAGATAGCTGTGACAAATAGGGTAAAGGAAAATCCAAAGGGATTCAACAAATACATTCAGGACAAAAGTGTAATAGGGCCCCTTAAAGATCAGCAAGACCATCCATATGTAGAAGTGCAGAAGATAGGGAGATACTAAACAAGTATTTTGCATCAGTGTTTACTGTGGATAAGGACATGGAAGATAGAGAATGTGGGGAAATGAATAGTAACATCTTGAGAAATCTTTATATTACAGAGGAGGAAGTGCTGGATGTGTTAAAATGCATAAAGGTGGATAAATCCCTGGGACATGATCAGGTGTAGCCTGGAACACCGTGGGAAACTAGGGAAGTGATTGCTGAGCCCAATGTTGAGATATTTGTACCATGGATAGCTACAGGTGAGGTGCTAGAAGACTGGAGGTTGGCTAATGTGGTGCCACTACTTAAGAAAGTTGGTAAGGAAACACCAGGGAACTATAGACCAGTAAGCCTGACATTGGTGATGGGCAAGTTGTTGGAGGGAATCCTGAGGGACAGGATTTACATGTATTTAGAAAGGCAAGGGCTGATTAGGGATAGTAAACATGGCTTTGTGCTTGGGAAATCGTGTCTCACTAACTTGATTGAGTTTTTTGAAGAAGTAACAAAGAGGATTGATGAGGGTAGAGCAGTGGATGTGAGCTGTATGAACTTCAGTAAGGTATTCGACAAAGTTACTCATAGTAGACTAGTTAGCATGTTTTGATCACATGGAATACAGGGAAAACTAGCCATTTGGAGACAGAACTGGAAGGTAGAAGACAGAGGATGATGGTGGAGGGTTGTCTTTCAGACTGGAGGCTTGTGACCAGTGGAGTGCCACAAGGATCGGTGCTGGGTCCACTACTTTTCGTCATTTATATAAATAATTTGGATGTGAACATAGGAGTTATGGTTAGCAAGTTTGCAGATGACACCAAAATTGGAGGTTTAGTGGACAGTGAAGAAGGTTACCTCAGAGTACAAAGGGATCTTGATCAGATGGGCCAATGGGCTGAGGAGTGGCAGATGGAGTTGAATTTAGATAAATGTGCGATGCTGCATTTTAGAAAGGCAAATCAGGGCAGGACCTGTACACATAATAGTAAGGTCCTGGAGTGTTACTGAACAAAGAGATTTTGGAGTGCACGTTTATAGTTCATTGAAAGTGGAGTCAAAGGTAGACAGGATAGTGAAGAAAGCATTTGGTATATTTGCCTTTATTGGTCAGAGTATTGAGTATAGGAGTTGAGAGGTCATGTTGCAGCTACGCAGAACACTGATTAGGCCACTTTTGGAATATTGCATTCAATCCTGATCTCCCTGCTGTAGGAAGAATGTTGTTGAATTTGAAACGGTTCAGAAAAGATTTACAAGAATATTGCCAGGGTTGGAGGTTTTGAGCTATAGGGAGAGGCTGAATAGTCTGGGGCAGTTTACTCTGAAGCATCGGAGGTTGAGGAGTGACCTTCTAGAGGTTTATAAAGCCATGAGGGTGAATAGCCAAGATCTTTTCCCTGTGGTGGGGGAGTCCAAGACCAGAAAGTTTAGGTTTGAGGTGAGAAGGGAAGACTTAAAAGGTGAGACTTAAAAGGTGAGACTTAAAAGACTTGAGGTGAGAAGGGAAGACACCGTGGGCGGCACGGTGGCACGGTGGTTAGCACTGTTACCTCACAGCGCCAGAGACCCGGGTTCAATTCCCGCCTCAGGCGACTGACTGTGTGGAGTTTGCACGTTCTCCCCGTGCCTGCGTGGGTTTCCTCTGGGTACTCCGGTTTCCTCCCACAATCCAAAGAAAATGTGCAGGTTAGGCAAATTGGCCATGCTAAATTGCCCGTAGTGTTAGGTGAAGGGGTAAATGTAGGGGAATGGGTCTGGGCGGGTTGCGCTTCGGAGGGTCGGTTGGACTGGTTGGCCCAAAGGCCTGTTTCCACACTGTACGACATCGAATCTTAAAAGGGACCTGAGGGACATGTAGAGGGTCATGCGCATATGGAATAAGCTACAGAGGAAGTGGTGGAGGCTGGTACAATTACAACATTTAAAAGGTATCCGGATGGGTATATGAATAGGAAGGATTTAAAGGAATATGGGCAAATGCTGGCAAATAGGACTAGATTAATTTTGGGTATCTGGTTAGCATCGACAAGTTGGACTGAAGGATCTATTTCCAAGTTGTACATCTCTATGACCATATGACTCTATCACTAGTAAACTAGAGCACCTGATGGTTGACCCGAGTCTGGGACTAATATTTTCAGAACTTTTCGTCCTTTCTGAATTGGCTGAATCATTTTTAGGTCAGGAGTGCAAATCTCTAATTGGGCAGGTTTACCTGAAACACTTATCCAAATCCATGAATCAGACTTCTGTCTCTGGGTACCTCAGTCAATGAGGGAGGCATTCAGTGCTATTTTTTCCATGATTGCAGCAGATATGACATGGCCATCAATGGTGGACCACAGGCCGGCAAAAGGAGAGGTGGCATCATTGGTACTTCGAAGGAGATTGATCAATCCTGATTGTGGAGCTTGTTGGAGTTTGTCTGCAACTGGTTTTAAGTAGTTCAATGGGAAAAGCAGTTATTCTCAGTGTCTCTTGTTATATACATTAATGGTTCTGAAGGGGTTACTATTTATGTTAATTGGCTCCACCAATTCTACTGATTTGACACACTGTGAGTTAAGGTGAGGAATTCTACTCTAGTTTTCAGAAAGAGTAGATTCTTCACGGGATGTGGGCTGCACTGACTGGGCCAGCACTTTTTGTCTGCCTCTATTGCCTTGAGAAGGAAGTGGTGAGCTGTCCTCTTGAACTGTTGCAGTCTGTATGGTTCAGAGGCCCCTACAGTGCCTAAAGAGGGAGTTCTAGGATTTTCACCCAGTGATAGTGGAGGAATGATGAAATAGTTCCACGTTAAGTTAGTGTGTGGTTTGGAGTGGGACATGCAGGTGGTGGTGGTAAACAGCATTCCCTCTAAATTTCTCATTGGCCATGTGGGCCTCCAAGTGGGCCAGCAATGTTCAGAATTGGAAGTCAATGCTGTGTTTGGCAGGATGTTGCTGATCGCTGTATGCAGAACATTGGAGGGCTGCACATGCGCAGCTGCGCAACTTGGAGGGAACATGTGTGGTGTATCAATGTAAGCTTCCTAAGGTCTTTATAATTACAATGGACCAAGTATAGCTGCTTTAAACTTTTTATCTCAGAATACTCTTAGTGTATACTCGACAACTAACCACTTTCCTACCCAAAAATATACTTTATTCCTAAAATTTGCAAACACATTTCAACTTGAATTTTGCGTACTGTGCAATTACATTTAACTTGTCCCAATATGGGATGATCTCCTAAATAGGATTGTAAAAGATTCAGAAGTTTAAAAGTCCATTCCGTGTCAGGTAAACAGCCCTCGGGTGGAGACAATGCAAATGTGAAACTATGAAAGTGCAAAAAATGTAACATTTTCCTCTGTGCACCATGCTGCATTACAATTTACCTCAATACATTTTTGTTAGTTTTGCAATGTACAATCTTTGTAAGACACAGAGTCCAAGGGGGTTCTATCATTTCCAACCCTTCAGTATAGTGTGGCTGAGAAACCTTTGATATTTCCCCCTTATGCCTCTGAGTGGCTGGCCCAAGCTTAGTGTGTTCCTCAACATGTAATCTTGGACTTTGGAAGGGTGCCAGTCTGGAAGACTTGGTCGAGGACACTCTTTGCATCGGAAGACCAACACATTTTGAGCAGATCAAAGAATGTTTTTCACCGACTCAACAGCCCTCCAGCCACAGTTGATGGTTGATACAGTGTATATCCCTGAGAGTAAATTTCAACTTGTCTCCTCGGTAGGTCCAAGACAAGGGAGGACGGGGGGCAATGAACTACCTCAAACAACCCTTACATGGTACCACATCCCATTAGAGGTGCCAAATACCTCAAGGTATAGGATGTGCCATTTGAGAAAATCCCACAACTCCGTTCTGTGTGTGCAATGCTAATCTTCAGAATTATGTTGTAGACACAAAACAAATGCACGATGATAAAATGTATTAGATATTGCTATATGGCAGTTGGTGATTGGCCATTACACATTGCAAACTTGAAGCATATTGACCACTTGCAAAGTCATGCAAGTGTCACTGGCATACGGACAGGATGAGGTAACTTGCAAGGCTGTGAGAATGTCACAGATTTTCTTATCTATTTTTATCTATTCTTATCTATAAGTATTCTTATCTATACAGATCCACACACAAGCATTCTCAAAGTACTGCTAATTTTCAAAGTTAAAAATTACATAACACCAGGTTATAGACCAACAGGTTTAGTTGGAAGCACTAGCCTTTGGAACGCTGCTCCTTCATCAGGTACTTGTGCCTGATCGGGTGCAAACCACCTGATGAAGGAGCGGTGCTCCAAAAGCTAATGTTTCCAATTAAACCTGTTGGACTATAACCTGATGTTGTGCAATTTTTAACTTTGTACACATCAGTCCAACACCGGCATCTCCAAATCATGGCTAATATTCAAACTTGTACCAAATGCTAAGATTGATGACATTTTCCTCATCTTTTATTGACTGTAGGGTGTGTTATGTAGTGGTCATGTTATGATTAGTAATTCAGAGGTGTTCAACAGTACTTTGAGAATTGAAATTTGACGAGAAAAGAATATATGAGATCTTTGATTGGAGTTGTTAACCTGGGCCAATCAGGGAGTCCTGGGTGGCAGTTTTAATTAGGAGATTCAGAAGGTCTCCTCAGCATAGGGACTGCCTCTGAGCTGGCTGGTCAGAGCCCATGTACTGTGCACATATAAGTGAAGGGTGACTCGGTGATGGGATGCCAGCCTCTGTGCAGTTATTTCACCAAGTAAGCACTTAATTGCATCCCACTACAATCTTTTCAAGGCAACTGCAATTGACCAACTAATTCCAGCAAGTGCCCATAGAGCACAAAGGAATAAATCAAACTCCTCAGGCATCATGCATTGCATTTAAATTGATTTAGTGTCTCTGTGATTTAGCAATATAGACCAGAAATCCACATTTGTGTCCTGGGCCTATTTCCTGTATCCTTTCCTGAAACCCTTGGGTCCTCATCAAAGGAGTATTGGAGCAGGAGGAAACTCTTCAATCCCTCAAGCCTGTTCTGCTTCTCAGTTAAGGTCATGACTGACTTGCATCTTCACTCTGTTTAGATGCCTCGGTTCTGTGACTCTGGATGCCTGTACATCACAAAAATGTATCCAGCTCAGTGTTAACATGTTCAATCATCACTACTTCCCCTTCCCCTTAATAGCCTCCACATCTTTTCAGGAGGAAGAATTCCAAATCCCTGCTACCCGTGTGTGAAGAAATGTTGAATTGCCTAACTCGAATTTGAGAATCCAGCTTTTTTTTTGGATTGCTGCCTACAGACGAAATCGTTTCACACACTATTCTTTCATCCTAAAATCCTTTAATCATTTTAAGTGCCTCAATTGGTTTGCCCCTTGATCTTCTATTCTCAAGGAAACTCAAGAGCGTGGTCTGCAGATGTTGGGCAGTTTGCAGTTCATTCCAGCTTATCCTCCTTTTAATGCGCACTCTGACAACAGCTAGCTGCCCGCGTTGTGGCTGCTGGAGATCTCTGTACTCAACTTGAGACCCACTAGAAGTATTTGGATATCAAGTGAAGACAGGAGGAGAGAGATCTCAAATAGCTTCACCTTAATATCCTGAGGCCCAGATATTGCAACTCTGCTGAGATCAATAAGGTTTTCAGGACATAAGATATGAGAGTTAAAGTAGGTCATTCAGCCCCTCAAGAACCTGCCCTACCATTCAGTAACATCATGGCCAATCTATTACCTGACTCAAGTTTCCTGTCCAATCCCCAAATCTTTTTACTTGGTTGGACTCCAAATTTGAGTTGTGAATATATTCCACCGGGTTTATTGTCCAAAGGGATTTTGATGTATATCAAACTTCAGATGATCAGATCACCATATTGACCTGACATGACATGATATACCTGCATAGGATGGGGTAAGCCTTGTAGAAGTCTTCCAGTTGTGTACAGGGTTTGAAGGGCAGGACTGAAGGTGAGCAAATTTCCACTGTGTACCATGAGGTTCAAGCACACAGACTATGCAAAGGTTATAAACCAGGGATCCTTCAATCCAATGGCTTCAATCATTAATTGGGGGGCAAGGAAAACTGAGAAAGAAACTATTCACAATTGGTATCCATAGCCAACACTTGAGATCTACCCAGAGACCGGAGCCCTTCTATAGTGCAACTGATGAAAATCACGAGCCCCAGAATTTCTGGGAATTTGTGTCTCTCTCCCCTTCCCTCCCCCTCTCTGCCCCACTGCCATCCCCTCCACTTCAATCACATCAACACACAAGTCTGGCTTCTAGTCCCCAGGGATCCTGACAGGGTCTGCCCGGTGTACTTCAAGGAGCATTGCTTGCTGGCACATACCCAATGCCCCATTGAGCAGGGCTCAACATCCTGCCTAAATTGATAGTCAGGACATCTAAGACCCACTTACCTCCCTCTGCTACACAGTATACTGTGGCAGCAACTCTGTCAAAGAAATGCTTTAGAAATAGCAACTAATAAGTACACAGCATCCAGTGTACTAAAATATTTTAACATATTTTCCTTTGCTTCAATGGGGAGGGAATGGCCAAGTATATTACCAATCACTGGACTGTTAATCCAGAGACCAGGTAATGTACCTGTGTTTATGTTTTTGCTGTTGTTTACCTATTATTTACTTATCTATGCGACTTAACTCTGTGATCTGCCTGTATTGCTTGCAAGCTTTTCACTATGTCTCGGTACACATGACAATAAATTCAATTCAATTCTGAGGACTTGGGTTTGAGTCCTGCCATGGTAAATGGTAGAATTTGGAATTCTATAAGAATCTGGAATTAAGAGTCTAACCGATGGCTATGAATCCATTGTTGATTGTTGGGAAAACCCATCTGGTTCACTAGTGTCCTTTAGGATAGAAAACTGCCATTCTTATCTAGTCTGGCCCATGTGTGATTCCAGACCCACAGCGATGTGGTTGATTCTTAACTGCCCTCTGGGTAATTAGAGGTGGGTAATTAAATATAGGCAATAAATGCTGGCCTCGCGGGCAAAACACTCGGCCTGTGAATGAATTTTAACAAAAAGGTGGTCTCTATACCAGACACCTTGATGGGGCAAGGCTATAGCTTTTAATGTTTAGGATTGTTTTCCTCGCTTATGACATAACCACAGATTTTCTCAGACCGAGTCTGAAACCACATGCTCAGTCAATTGCATTGCCACAGGATCCTGATGAAAATATCTCACCCGATGAAGCAGAGCATCAGTTCACCATGGCAAAGGTCAATTTGCTGCAAGTGACGAGCATTCATTCCAGAGATGTGGATGTTACTGATCAGGCTGGCGTTTATTGTTCAGCTTCAATGCTCTTGAGAAGAGCCATCTTCTTGAGCTGCTGCAGTCCATGTGCCACAGAGAGCACTACAGTGTTGTTAGGAAGGGGTTCTGGGGTTTTGGTTCAGTGACAGTGAAGGAACGGCAATATAGTTCCAAGTTCAGGATAGGGTGTGGCTTGGATGGGGAGCATGCAGGTGTTGCGATCCCATGCACTTGCTACCCTTGTTCATCTAATGGGTTCGGTTTGTCAAAGCAGCCTCGGTGAGTGGTTGCAGTGCAGGCTGGTTTATCCTTGGTGCTGTCAAGCTTCTGTAGGAAGGACTTCCAGAGGACAGGAAGTGGGCTTGAGATTTACCAATATTGTGCTCAGTCAGACGAGGGTGGGGGAGGGTCGTAGCACAGCTGTTGCCCTCAAGCAAGTACATATGCTCACAAAGGATTTTTCTTTATTTGCAAATAGCCACAGTTAATTGGATTGCACATCTCATCTCATGGAAATTAATTCCCATTTCCTGGTTGTTACAGTTGGCCAAGAAATATGGTTCCGTGTTCACTGTCTGGCTTGGACCACGTCCTGCAGTGGTGTTGTGTGGCTATGAAACCGTGAAGGAGGCATTAGTCAATCGAGCAGATGATTTCGGAGCCAGAGGGACAGTCCCATCAATCAGGAAGATCACAAATGGATATGGTAAGAACAAAGGGACAAGTTAAGCCCCAAGTTTTTCCTCATACCTGTAGATTTCTGTGGATGCTACATCTTGTGTTCTGCCTCTGTTTCCATGAGGATTGTGCCTTTAATTCGTCTTCCATCGACCAGATGCCTTGTAATTCAGTAGTGTCACCCTTTCTGATGTATTTCCAGTTCCACTTAATATGCTGTGGGAGTGAAATTAATCTTTGCCTGAAACAGGTTCATGGCAACATTGAGCAAACAGAAATTTGGGCATGGCTTAGAACATTCCAATCACACTGCAGTAACCCAACATCAGTCCCTCCCAACATCATTACAAACAAAAATTCCAACTTCCTCTCTTTATCATTTTCAGTTTCTTGTTTGATCATGTCTCTTTTCCTTTTCCATTCAAATTGCCCCTCCCACACACACCTTTTTTTTTGTCATTTCCCAATAAAACCTTATAGTTCAGCCTTCCCATGTTGCTTTGATGAGTACTCAGTGACCTGGAGACAGCAGGTTGAAAAATTGATGAATGTGTGAGCACAGGCATTATCCATTATGAAAGTGGCTGAGCAGTGAAAATAGAATCTATAGCCAGGAGCATATTCTTGCATCATTAGTTTCCCAATGATAAAAGTATTCGCGCTGAGCCGTAGCAGTAGAATGTGCAGATTCAGAGTTTTACCACCACACCCATATCCCTTCCCCACCCTTAAGGGCAATATTTAGTGGAAACTGCTTGCATATAGGAAAAGAATAGAGTGTTATACTGATTGGGTGAGCTTACGTTAAATGAAAGGGAACCTGAGGTGAACCACCATAAGAACTCTAACGCATGTGAGTTGGGTGTATGGTGTGGTTCTGTGCTGCAAATTTGATATAACCCAATCTTTACCACGCACACATACTGACACACAACTCCCACCAATTTCCATAATGGCCACCAGCACATTGAGTTTGAACCCAGCAGTCACAAATGAAAGGTCAGAGGCTAACCCAAGCCTCCTTGACCTTTAACATACTCTGACGTGAGGCTTGAGAGTGAACAAGCCAGTGTGGAAGTGCACACTGTAGGGAAAGGTAATACATGTTGATTCTTGCACTTGGACCCTGCCAGATCAGTGAGGGACCTCTTAAAGTCTAGAAAACCAAACCAAAAGCTTGGCCTGCTGAAGGGGTAGGAGAGAATGGAATGCACCCCCTCGATGTTTCACAGACCCCTTTCCCCTCCTTTTACCTATCTAAATCAAACCACACTCTCTGTCTGTCTGCACTTCCAGGTATTGCCAGCAGCAATGGGCACCGCTCACTGCAGCTACGGAACTTTGCTGTCAAGACGCTGAGAAATTTCGGGAGAGGGTCCAAGACGCTGGAGAGTTTCATCCAGCAAGAGGCAGAGTGCCTGGTGGAGGTCTTCCGAAGAACTGAAGGTTAGTGGCTCCCTTCCAGACTGGAACACTGAACACCAAATACAGATGGCATTCAGACCACAACCTGTGCACCAAGGTCAGCAGTGTAGCTGAGGTAAAGTCAAAGGGAACAGTCAGACTAGTGGTAGACTGTTTCAGTACATCCCTGGCCATCCTATTCCAGACTCCGCACTGCCTCTTTTCTGCCCACCATCCTGTTCCCTGCTTACAGTTCTCCCTGAGTGAGGGAACAGGACAGCGAGTGAGAGTGGAGGCATTGAGGGGTAGGGAGTGGGCCAGGGAAGCACTGAGAATGGCGTAGACACATAGTTATGCACATGCACCAATGGCAGAATGGGCGCTGACTTCCAGTTCCTGCACATGTTGATGAAATCACAGTTAAAAATCACACAACACCAGGTTATAGTCAAGTGAAGGAGCAACGCTGCAAAAGCTGGTGATGTCAGAGGTAGTTTCTTTACTCAGAGTAGTAAGGGTATGGAATGCTTTGCCTGCAACTGTGGTAGGTTCACCAACTTTAAGTACATTCAAGTCATCATTGGACCAGCATATGGAGGTACATGGAATAGTGTAGGTTAGATGGGCTTCAGATTGGTATGACAGGTCGGCGCAACATTGAGGGCTGAAGGGCCTGTACTGCGCTGTAATGTTCTAATGGACTATAACCTGATGTTGTGTGATTTTTAACTTTGTACACTCCAGTCCAACACCTGCATCTCCAAACGTTGATGAAATCACTGGCCCCAACTTCTTATTCCAGTGCAGGAACAGCACATAGTATTTTGTCCTCATACACTACTCAATGTTCTTTTCCTTTCATTTTCATTTATGGGATATGGGCATTTATTGCCTATCCCTAATTACCCAAAGGGCAGTTAAGCGTCAACAATATTGCTGTGGATCAGGAATCCCATACAGGCTACACCAAGTAAAGATGGCAGATTTGCTTTGCTAAAGAGCACCAGTGAACCAGATTTTTTTTACGACAATGCAAAGTGGTTACTTGTTGCTATTAAGTTAGCTCTTTATCCCAGATTTTTATTGAATTTAAAATTTGAACCCACAACTTCAGAGTTTTAGCTTGGAGTTATGGATTACTAGTCCAAAGACTCTACCAATGCCTTCACCTTGAGTAAATGCAACATCACACATTTGATTTCAAATAGGCATCTGTGTACGCAAAGCAGTTGCCGAACCAAGCTGTGATGCATCTGGATAGGATGCTTTCTATGGTGCATCTATAAAAAATTGGTAAGAGTCTTTGTGGACATGCCAAATTTCCTTAGCCTCCTGAGGAAGTACAAACATTGTTGTGCATTCTTGATCCAACATGGGTGGACCAGAACAGATCATCAACTCCTAGGAACCAGGCACTCTCAACCATCTCCACCTCAGCCCCATTGATGCAGAGAGTGTCCTCCACTCCACTTCCTGAAGTTAATGACCAGCTCCTTTGTTTTGCTGACATTGAGAGAGAGATAGTTGCCTTTACCCCATGCCACTAAGCACTCAGTCTCTTTCCTAGTTTCTGTCTCGTCGCTGTTTGAGATCCAACCTACAACAGTGGTGTCACCAGCAAACTTGTAAATGGAGTTGGGATGGAATTTGGCCACACACTCATGAGTGTATAAAGGGTACGGTAAGGAGCTGAGTATGTAGCCTTGTCGAGCACTGGTGTTGAGGATTATGATGGAAGTGGGTTTTGTCACTTATCCTTACAGATTGCAGTTATGGATCAGGACATCAAGAATCCAACTATAGAGATGGGAGCTGAGACCTAGGTCTTGGAGTTTAGAGATGCGTTTGTTTGGAATTATGGTGTTGAAAGGGGAACTGTAGTCATTAAGTAGGAGCCTGATGTAGGTATCCTTGTTATTCAGATGTTCCAGGCTGAGTGTAGGGCCAGGAGATGGCACCTGCCATGCACCTGTTGTGACAGTAGGTGAACGGCAAAGGATCAAGGTAATCTGGGAGGGTGGAGCCATTACTAACCTCTCGAAGCACTTCATAACAGTGGATGCCAGAGCCACCGGGTGGTAGTCATTGAGGCACTGTGCATGGTTTTTCTTTGGCACCAGAATGATGGTGGTCTTCTTGAGGCAGGTGGGGGCTTCAGATGGTAGTAAGGAGAGGCTAAATATGTCTGTGAATACTCCCACAGCTGGTCCGCACAAGATCTGCATGCACGGCTGGGGACTCCATCCGAGGCCAATTGCTTTTCGTGGGTTTACTCTCAAGATGACTGGTCCAGAGGCTGTGGCAGTGACCGTGGGTACAGGCTGGTGTGATAGATGACAATGTTTCACTAACCTTCTGTTCAAAGCGAGTGGAAAATACATTGAGTACATCAGGTCACGAGGTATTGTTGCTCACAATTCTGTTCAACTTTGCTTTGACTTGAACAGGCTGAGTACTCTGGTTACTGGATGCTTTGCAGCTAGATTCCAGGTTTGATTTGCAGGCTAGCTGAACAGACAGTTCGAATAGCTTCGCATACACAACCTCGTTGATGTTATAAACAGATGAAGAAAACATGGGTGTTGCAGCACGTACGCATTGATTCCACATCCTGTGTTGTTGGTTAACACTTCTGAGGCCTTGTTTAGTTTGGATAGAGGAGGCTATTATAATAGAATTGGAAGTTGATAATGACAATTTGTGCCACAAATTGAGTCTTGATCTTCCCTATTGTCCGGTATGAAACAGTCCAGAAACTTTAGTATTTAGTGTTGACCCATCCTTAAATAAAGACGTGTGAATTCCACTAATAGCCATGAGGTATCTAACCTAAATTTATATTTAATTCGTAGGAGTCTCAACATTGTCTGTAACCCAAATGATAAAGGCCTTCATACGTGTTTGTATCCAAGTTTTAAAGTTGTGACCGAGAGCTCTGAATGTCATATGCCTGTAACTAGGCATGAGGCAGCACAGAGGGAGGCTGTTTATCTCAACATGTCTGTGTCAATTCTTTGAAAGAAACTAATGGATTGGCTTAAGTTTATGGGTGGGAAATATGGTGTGGTCCATAATGGGTAACTGTTACTTATTTTGTGCTATTGGGCCAATCAGCTGTTGACTCCTTTTCAATTAAATTAGATTCCATACAGTGTGGAAACAGGCCCTTCGGCCCAACAAGCCCACACCAACCCTCCAAAGAGCAACCCACCCAGGATCATTCCCTTACATTTACCCCTGACTAATGCACCTAACACTACAGGTAATTTAACATTACCAATCCACCTGACCTGCACATCTTTGGATTGTGGGAGGAAACCGAAGCACCCGGAGGAAACCCATGCAGACATCAGGAGAATGTGCAAACTCCACACAGACAGTTGCCCGAGGTGGGAATTGAACCCGGGTCCCTGACGCTGTGAGGCTACAATGCTAGCCACTGAGCCACCATGCCGCCACTTGCTTTATACTATCGGCCAATCCAATAAGAAGTGTTTAACACGATGTTTCCCCACCCTGTCCCCACACCAAGACAGCTTCGGAAGATTAAGCCTTACCCTCACTGTTTCCCACTTCAGAATGTCACCACCCCCCTCCATCTCCCACCCCCATCCTGCTGATGTTTTGCTTTGCTGTGCTGCTCTAATCAACTCACATTGTCTCACCAGGGTTGGCCTTTGACCCCACATTCCAGCTGACCTGCGCCACCGCAAACATAATGTGTGCCGTTGTCTTTGGGAACCGGTTCGATTACACAGATAAGAATCTGCTCACTCTGTTGGACATGATCACAGAAAACATGAGAGTCATTAGCAGCCCCTGGGGGCAGGTAAGTCAATCACTGCCACTCTTTACTTTCTCCATTTTCCTCACTGCCTGCCTTCACTTGTTTATTGCTCAGTAGTACAGACCATTCTCCTACTGACCAATACTCCTTGACCTTTGAACTCTGAGGGTGACAGCTCATTCCATGAGTGTCCCCACACCCCTGAACTCACCAATATTTCCAGTTCACCTCAGTAGTGTTGGTTCTTAATTCACTGAATAAACTTCACATCAAAGAGCTGAAAGTTTAATGAGAACTCTGAGCTCAGAATAAAGACATCAAAGCTCCCCATTACCTTTCCACTCCCCTAACACTTTTTTAAAAATCTTTACCAGAAGGTGGAATGCGATAATTGTAAATTGTTTCATCGAAGAACAATCTGTACATTTCACAAAACATTGTGACGAAATCTCTACAATCTGTTCTGTCTGGGAGTTCTCTATTTGTTCTGAGAAAATGTTTCCTGAATGATCCATGGGAGTGTTCTTCATATAGGCAAACGTGAGGACTGCAGATGCTGGAGATCAGAGTCTAGATTAGAGTGGTGCTGGAAAAAGCACAGCAGGTCAGGCAGCATCCGAGTGTTCTTCATATGCCAAGCAGACCCATTGAATGATATAGCACAGACCATAATGCTACCCTGGCATTCTGCAACTGCAGTTGACATGATACCATTTCTCCTCCCCTCTCCTTCCTGCCACCATTTGTCCATAGCCCCGCACATTCTTCCTTTTCAGAAAATGATCCAATTCTCAGAGTATTCCCAATCCCAACCACTCAGTGCGGGATAAAGCATCTCCCCCTATCGCTATCGCTCTTTTTACAGATGACCTGGCCTCTACTCTACCCATGTTTTTGCTGATTTTGGCACTTCTATCAAACCCCCTCTCAGCCTTGACTTGTCCAAGGAAAACAATCCTGATTTCCAAGTCTATCAACATCTCTGTAGTTCCTTATCCCTGGAATCACTGTCATGAATCTTCCCTGCACCTTCTGTAATGCCTTTGTGATGTTCTCATTACAGTTCAGTATCTTGGCTGGGGGCTTCTTTACAGAGTCCAAATTTTATTCTACAAAAGATGCGCAGGTCAGGTGAATTGGCCATGCTAAATTGCCCGTAGTGTTAGGTGCATTAGTCAGGGGTAAATGTAGGGGAATGGGTCTGGGTGGGTTGCTCTTCGGAGATTTCGGTGTGGATTTGTTGGGCCGAAGGGACTGTTTCCACACTGTAGGGAATCGAAACTAATCTAATCAAATACACGAGGCTGGAGGTAGCAGTTTGAGTCATGTCGCCCCCATTTCTCAGGAATCCTTCCACACCTATGGCTCAGCTCCCAGCCTCACCTTGCCCCAACACATCTCACTGTTGAATGACTCATTCCCTGAAACCCTATCATGTCATCTGTGATTTCCTAACAAATGATCGCCGAGTAATAAGGTGTGGCGACCATCATCTCTTAATAAAGACACCTGAGTTTGGGAGTCTGGTTAGTATGGAGAAAGTGAGGACTGCAGATGCTGGAGATTAGAGTCGAAAGTGTGGTGCTGGAAAAGCACAGCAGGTCAGGCAGCATCCGAGGAGCAGGAAAATCAACGTTTCAGGTGTAAGCCCTCATCAGGAAATGAAGTCTGGTTAGTGCCAAAAACTCTTGGCATAGACCAGCTACCCTCCATCTTCATAACACTCCTTTCACCTTGCCCCGATGCTAAGGCTATATTGCATATCACAGATGGAAATTCTTATAAATATTAGAATTTATGTATTCATTTCGGTATTTGATTGAGTCCTGGCATAAGAGTATGGCAGCTGAAAATGTGTTGCTGGAAAAGCGCAGCAGGTCAGGCAGCATCCAATTCCGATATGGTCAGGAAGAACTGTTTGTTTAGTGTATGGATTCTTCTGTGGATGAAGAACGGTGGAGGACCTTTACAGGTCTGTGAGAGTGTTGCCCTGAGCTGGGGTAGGGCTGACTGTAGGGAATGTAGGTAGCGGCGCATGGCTGCAAGCGTGGAGTGGAGGATCTGGAGGGAGGTCTGTTGCTGGAGGCTTTGGATTTGTTGTAGGTACTGGTTGTCCTGGTTGGGTCCAAATTCTGTTGGTCTGAACGTAGTCCAGAGTCCGTGCAGGGTCAGTCGGTTCCGTAGGCAGGTGCTGAGGAAGGAGATGTGGCTGTGGTAGCGAGTCTGTTTGAGAACGTGGCTGAAGAGCTTCTGGGCAGAGGAGATGACCTGGGGTGTGCAGTGAGAGAGGGACTCACTGAAATCCTTGGAGAGGGAGTTAAAAATCACACAATACCATGTTATAGTCCAATAGGTTTAATTGGAAGCACACTAGCTTTCGGAGCGACGCTCCTTCATCAGGTGATTGTGGAGGGCTCGATCGTAACACAGATGTGATGTAACTGCAGTTACATCACACTGCAAATTTTTGCTTTAAATTCTGTGTTATGATCGAGCCCTCCACAATCACCTGATGAAGGAACGTCGCTCCGAAAGCTAGTTGCTTCCAATTAAACCTGTTGGACTATAACCTGGTGTTGTGTGATTTTTAACTTTGTACACCCCACTTCAACACCGGCATCTCCGAATCATTACTTGTAGAGGGAGGAAGAGAGCTTCTTCAAGGAAGGCATCCTTGCAAGAGGATTCGCAGTAGGTTAAAATCTTCTAGGAGGAAGTGAGGACTGCAGATCTTCTGTGGATGAAGAACAGTAGAGGTCCTTTGCAGGTCTGTGAGAGTGTTGTCCTGAGCTGGGGTAGGGCTGATTGCAGGGAATGTAGGTAGCTGAAAACGTATTTTCAGCTCTGATCTCCAGCATCTGCAGTCCTCACTTTCTCCTATAAGAGTATGGCAAGAGAGTAGGGTGGACTACATTCTGTGGAAGTTTGAGAGGTATTCTCATTGAAATATATAAAATTGTTAGAGAATTTTATAGCGGAAATACAAAGAAGCTGGTTTTTCCCTGGTTAGAGGGCTGACACTCTGAGTCATTGCTGCAGGATAAGGGTTTAGCCATTTTGGAATGAGATGTGAATGTGTTTTTCACTCAGAGAGAGCTCAGAATTCTCCACTGCAGAGGGCTGTCAAAGTTTGGCAATGATTATGTTTACAGCTGAAATAGATAGATTTTTAGCTACTATGGGAATTGAGAGAGATAGTTATTCAAGTGCTGTATTGGAACCAGGTGGATCGCATTGACTACATGATTGGAGCTGTTAACCTGGGCCAATCAAGAAAGCCCTAGCTGACCAATATTAGCAGGAGATTTCCTTTCTTCCTGGTGGTGGAAATTGAATAAAGATTTGTACACCTGTTGTCTTTTTTTAAAAAAAAATTAATGGGAGGTTTAGCCTCTCCTCAGTCTGTCTCTGAGCTGGCTGGCTACAGCCAGTGTACTGTGCACAAGTAAATAAAGGGTGACTTGGTGATGGGATACCAGCCTCTGGGCAGTTATTACAGTGGTGATGAGAGTTAGGTAGCACATGCCTTCATTTGGGAAGCTTGACTTGTTTGACCCTGATGTCGAAGACTAAGCCCAGTGTGTGGAAAGAATGTGATTTTTTTTTCCGGGCAATTGACATTGGAGCACATGAAGCAATGATTAATGGACCCATAAGCATTTTTGGTTACAAGGGGCTTAACCTTCCCAAAGGCACCAGGCACCTTCCAAGAGTTGATGGCGTTGGCTAAGAAATATTATGACCCTCAAACCGCCTCTATTTCTGAGATGCTATCAGTTTTGTTCAGCTGTTAGAGAACCGGGGGGGATTCAATTCAGGATTTTTGATGACTGGCAAAGGTTTGTGATTTTGGGTTAACTCTGAATGAGATACTGAAAGACCTTTTGGTATGTGGGATTAATGACGTAACCATGCAGAAGCCCAACGGGACTTCAAACAGGCACTACAACTGGCTCTGTTATTAGAAAATGTGACAAGTGAAGCATGGGAGCTACAGGGCATCCCAATGGAAGTGGACTCCACCACCTGTCTGACTGAGTTTGAGGAACACCACTTGAGTGAAGGCAATTGCAGAGCCTCATGCAGGACATATCCTGAACAGACCCAAGGCCAACCCCACAGCAGAACCACACATCAAAGTCGAGCCTTGGCCAAGAAGCTAAATGTTCTTGAGGATCTGGACCAATGAGCCATTGTAGTTGCTGCTGTTATGTTGACTCAAGACAGCAAAGCAGTCCTACAGGCCTGACGTGAGTAGGAAAATCCGTAGGCCGCTACCCAGGAGAGTGCACACTCTGGAAAGTTCTTGTACATGTGGGTTGCAACAATTAAATTGCTTGGTGATGCCCAAATTGGAACTGATTAAAATTAATGTTTAATTAATTGGATACCAAGTTCCCATGGAGTTCAACACCAGTGCAGCTGTATCTGTGGTTGCAGAATCTGTCTTTAACAAGATTCACTCGAGACTTCAACTCTTATTTTTTGCACAGACCTCAGCCAGACTGAGAACATCACTGGGGAACCATCACAGATTATGGATACAACTTCAGTTCTTGTGTCCTGTGAGAAGCAGTTAGTGCTGTTCCCACTGATGATAGTAAAAGGATTGGGCCCAAGCCAACTAGGGGGGAGTTGGTTGAGAAAGGTTCTGAGTAGAAGATGGCGTATTACTATATGGAGCAAGGGTGATTGTCCCAAGTAAAGGTCACCACCAGTTACTGGCTGAACTCCACCAGGGTCATTCCCTAGGGTTTTCCAAACTGGAGGTGCTAGCAAAATGCTGTACCTGGTGGCCAGGATTAGATGCTGACATGGCTGTGTTGGTGAGGCACTGGCCAGAGTACCAACAAGGACAAAGGTTGCCACCAGCAGCTCCCCCGCATTCATGAGAATGGCTGGCACCTGGACTCTGTTACATGCCGGTCCTTTCATGGGCTCAACGTTCCTGGGCGGCACAGTGGCACAGTGGTTGGCACTGCTGCCTCGCAGCGCCAGAGACCTGGGTTCAATTCCCGCCTCAGGCGATTGTCTGTGTGGAGTTTGCACGTTCTCACCGTGTCTGCGTGGGTTTCCTCCGAGTACTCCGGTTTCCTCCCACAGTCCAAAGATGTGCAGGTCAGGTGAATTGGCCATGCTAAATTGTCCGTAGTGTTAGGTAAGGGGTAAATGTAGGGGTAGGGATAGGGGTGGGTTACGCTTCGGCGGGTCGGTGTGGACTTGTTGGGCCGAAGGGCCTGTTTCCACACTGTAAAGTAATCTAAAATCTAATCTAATTATGGAGTCCCATTCACAGTGGTTGGATGTGCATAAAGTTCACTCAGCAAACTTCGGGATGACGATTGAAAAGCTTTGAACATCATGATACACTGACTCCCAGAAGTATTGGTCATGGACAATGGGATGTCAGGGGCGGCACGGTGGCACAGTGGTTAGCACTGCTGCCTCACAGCGCCAGAGACCTGGGTTCAATTCCCGCCTCAGGCGACTGTCTGTGTGGAGTTTGCACATTCTCCCTGTGTCTGCGTGGGTTTCCTCCGGGTGCTCCGGTTTCCTCCCACAGTCCAAAAACGTGCAGGTCAGGTGAATTGGCTATAGTAAATTGCCCGTAGAGTTAGGCGCAGGGGTAAATGTAGGGGAATGGGTCTGGGTTGGCGCGCTTCGGCGGGTCGGTGTGGACTTGTTGGGCCGAAGGGCCTGTTTCCACACTGTAAGTAATCTAATCTAATCTAATCTAGCAGCAGAGAATTTGAATACTTCCTAAAGTCAAATGGCCTTCAGCACCATACCATCCATCATCCAATGATCTAGTGGAAAGAACACTCCAAATGTTGAAGACACACTTAAAGAGGCAGACTGCAGCATCACCTGATACCAAACTGTTCCGGTTCACGTTTGCTTATAGGATCAGCCCACACGCAACGACAGGGATGGCTCCAACAGAATTGCTAATGGGGAAGAGACTCCACAACAGGTTAAACCTGATATTTCCAGGTCTGGAGGCGGGTGGAAGATAAAATGGCAGCAGGAACAGCAGTACTGCCCCCATGTCTCTACGTGAGAGAGACAGTTTAATTCAGGAGATGAAGTTTGGTGTCAGAACCATGGGAATGGCCCTGTATGGGTACAAGGCCATGTTGACGCACTGTGACTTACAAAGTTCAGGTAGATGATACAGTCCTGAACAAACACGTCAATCACCTGCAAATGGGGAGGAGCAAAACCTATCTGGCCCCTCAGAGCAGCTCGAAGGCCTGTTGGAAACCATAGGTGCTTGCCCTCCATCTAGTATCAAGGAAACCTCATAGTCTCAGATGGATGCCGCCTCAATACTGTTACCACTGAAGAAGAGGAGGAAACTCTCCTGAGACGCTCTGGACGCAAGAGACAGGCAACGGTCCAGCACGCGCCACCTGTGTCAGAGTCCGAGTCAGAGGAACTGGACCTGGGGGTGAAAATGTTCCAGGGAAAGCAACAAGAGAAAGACCAGGCCTACATCCCCAGACCTCTCTCTTCTCTCTCTCTCGCTCTCTCTCTCTCTATAGCTCAATGACCCCAATACAGGGACAACGCTTTCACCCCTAAGTCATATAGTTACACTTTCAAACTCCACTCCAGAGATGCAAACATGCAATCTGGACTGACAGTCTGAGTGTAGTACTAAAGAACTATTGTCTTACAAGGGGGAGGTGAAAATGTGTTGCTGGAAAAGCGCAGCAGGTCAGGAATCCTGAAGAAGGGCTCATGCCCGAAACGTCGATTCTCCTGCTCCTTGGATGCTGCCTGACCTGCTGCGCTTTTCCAGCAACACATTTTCAGCTCTGATCTCCAGCATCTGCAGTCCTCACTTTATCTTACAAGGAAGAGGTTAAACTAAGGCTCCACCTGACCTCTGTGGTAGATATAAGCAATTCTGTTGTACTCTTGGAGGTAGGCTAGTATTTAATTCTGAAGTAACACATAAACCAGATGACCTGGTCATTATCTCTACTGTTTATGGAATCTTATTATGTGTAGCATTAATTAACCTGCTTCCAACATTCAAATAGTAACTACACTTCAGAAAAAGTGCTTCAGTAGGTATAAAGCACTTTGGGATATCTGACATTATGATAGATGTGATATAAATGCAAATTTGTATGTTTTCGTCTTCAGACATACCCATATCTAGTGACAGATAAAAGTTCAGCTCATGCTATTTGGTTGTGACATTTTCCAGCCTCCACAAGTTGACATTCCTCCCACCCTAACTCAGCTCATTACCATTTCTTGTGTTCTTTCATGTCTACAGCTGTACGATTTGCTTCCCAGCATTTTGGATCACCTCCCAGGCCCTCACAACAGGCTTTTCAAAAACGCAGCGAAAATAAAAGATTTCCTGAGAGAAATGATCCAAAATCACAAAGACGCACACACCAAAGACAGGCCCTGGGATTTCATTGCCAGTTTCCTCGCTAAAATGGAAGAGGTTTGTAAACAAGTTTTGAATAAATTCTGTCAGTATTGATCTTTGCCAGAAACTCTGGGCTTTGAGCTACTGAACTGCCTACCAAAAAGCTGGCTGCACTCTAGTTCATTCAAAGCAATATAAAAGAATAGGATAGTCATTGGATAAGTGGGGAAATAAAGGGATGTTGAGATGTTGCTGGACTAGCAATCTCGGGGCCCAGGTTAACATTTCAGAAGCAAGAGTTCAAATCCCATGGCGGCTGATAGAATCTAAATTAAATCAATACATTTTTAATAAAATTTTCAGTTAGAGCGAGCACGATTTCCTTTTCTTTGTTCTTTACATGGCATGATGTCATCGATGGCATGGCCAGCATTAGTTGCCTATCCCCAAGCGTGCTTGAACTGAGTGGCATGCCAGGCAATTTCAGAAGGCAACCACATTGCTGTGGGTCTGGAGTCACATGTAGGCCAGACTGGGTAAAGGTGGCAGATTTCCTTCCCTAAAGGATATCAGTGACCAAGAGATTGAAGTGATTTGAAAAGAATGCACACCATCACCTCCTCAAAGTGCAACTTAGAGAATCAGTAATGAATGCCAGCCATGTCAGTGCAAATCTCATCCTAAGTGAGTGAGTTAAAAATACCATTGGCAAAAAGGATCCCAAAGGTGATATTCAATTAAGACCAAGAATGTTCTCCCAGCCTTGTATATATTCCCCAGCCAGCAACTCCAATTAAAATTAAATATTGGCTGTCCTTCTAATTCACGGATGGGTTTCAATGTGCACAAATTGTCTGTTGTGTTTGTCTACAGTTAACATCTTTCAACGTGACTTTGTTAGCTTGGGACATTCTGAAAGACCTGAAAGGTGCCTCTTAAATGTGCCATTTTCAATAATTATGTTACTGACAGTGAACCATTGGTATTGCCAAGAGCAGCAGCAGCTCAATAGCAACATACACATAGAGCCAAATCAGATGATCAACACCCAGAGACGTGATCATTGTCCCTTATTGCCTCTGGCACCACCCAAGACATCCCAGAGTAGTTGGCTAGTAACTGTTGCCCATTAGCCTGATCTTATGATAAGTTACATTCTTTATTATTGCTCTCCTGCTTTCTTTTCTCCCAGGAGGAAGACAACCCCAAAACTGAATTCAATGATGAGAACCTTCTTCTGTCCATATTTAACATATTTCTTGCCGGGACAGATACCACCAGCTCCACCATGCGATGGGGGCTCCTGCTATTCCTGAAGTACCCAGATGTCCAAGGTGGGAAGAACAGTCATTGTGTACTCATTAGCTATTTGATTTGTATATACCAGAGTGCCCAGTACACATGGCAGTAAATGTGTGAGTATATATTGTAGGTGAAGCTGTGTGGTCACGCCAGTTCTCCATGCTCTGTGAGCTGCTGTTCCTGATTAAGGTTGCTATGAACGGCCTCTTTAAGTGTAAGAAACAAAATAGCCTGCATGGCCTGGTGTGGTTGAGGAAAATCTAGAAGAGACTTAGCTGGTTAAAAAGGTAGTTTATTGAATATTAAAAGGTAGTTGCAGGTTATGTTGATATGATGGAACAGGGACTATGAGGACCTGAATGTTCGGTCTCACTCCCTCTGAGATCAAATGTTGTTCTGTCTATAATTCCATAAGGCATTAACGTATGGCACATCTCAGAATTAACCTTTTCAGACTCATAAAGAACACCACATACTTTTAGCAAGGGCTCTCTGTAAAAGCGATCTGTGGTAAACTTCCCCCTGTGATAGCATCAGCAAAATACTTTTCGGTATCAATGGATGCAGCTCCATCTTTCACTCTTGTTATCTTGGAGTTGCCTTATGTTTACTGCATTGTTGGAGATACCATCTTCTGGATGAGATGCTGAACTGCAGCTCTGTCCCAATGAACAATCTCACGTTAGAAGGTGAGCGGGAAATTATTGCGGTGTCCTGTCTGGCGAATGTCCATTAATCAATAGTGGCTCAGCAGAGATCTGGCTTCTTTGCTGCTTACAGCCTCTGAGCTAGAGGCTTGTGGATTCAAGTCCACACCAGGGATTTGATCTTCTACTATTGAGTATTATACAATTAGCTACAGAATTTGACTCAAAATTACTTTCAAAAATAAATATCACCTCTCACACGTGGTTTTGCTACGTAGTGCACTGTTCATTCTGAAGTGTGAAACCATAGAAATGTTCATAACTCTCACACTGAAGAAGAACTCAGCACTGGAGATATATTGCAAGGTGGGCAATGCTGCTCAGGAATATTCGATGATATTTTTCACCCATGTGTTCTTCACTGCTCACTTTCCACTTTCCCTCTTCCTGCTCAAAACCTATTACACCACAGTAACTTTCTTCTAATTGGATACCCAACCACCTTAATGTGCAACATTAACTGTTTCTCCCTCAACAGACGCTGGCTAACACTGAATATTTCTAGCATTTTCTCTTCATATTTTCAATTATACATCAGGTGGTAGCTGTTAGAACTGATTCTGCTGTTGCTATTTACACCTTCTTAGACTAATGCTCCCCCCACCTTTTCCCACCATTTTGAGGATTGAAAGTTACTGTGACATCCCCCAATGAAAACAGAGAGGTTAAGGAGCTCGGGAAGAAGACATAGAGCAGGGAGGGGGAGAGGAGACCTGTGGGATAGGTGGGAGGGGCATGAATTTCCTCAGTAGCCACTGCTGTCTCATGATTCTAAGATTTCAGGTCACGACCCTACTTGGAGGATGCCCATGTTTTATTTCATTATTTGTCCCATTACTATCCCTTTGTCAGTTAATCACCATTGCTCTCCAACCCATTACAGACTTACTTAATTGCTTTGAAGAAAAATGCTCATGAAGTACAAAGCTGGAATTCAACAAAGCCATAAATTCATCTTACTTTTCTGCATTTATTTTATATCTAAAACAAATAGGAAGTGGCAATATTGGCTCCAACGGCTCTTCGCCTCTCCTTCCAAACTATCTCATTGATCCACGTTAATGGGATCAATGCTCAGTGTTTACCTAAGTCTCAAAATAATCACTTGATTGTACAGAACTTAATTAGATATTGCTGAAGCAAGAGACAGTCTGACAAGTCAGGACAGATATAAGAATGCTGAAATTCAAAGAAAGCAAAAATTTATACTGCATGTATAAAGGATTCTGATTGTTGGCAAGTCGACTATGATTGTTTGAGGCAATGCCATGGAGAATGAATCCTGGAGACATTATCCACCAGGTTTTTATTTAATTCAACAAAGGCCTTAACCCCCTGGTACATAGTATAAACGTGGGAGCCTAGAATTGGACAGAGAGCTGCAGGTGAGATCTAAGCCATGTTTTATTGATATGATTAAATATAGCCTTTCTTTTGAATCCCATATTTCTGTCTAGAGACCCATGGATCCTGGATGTTTTCTAAGGGCCACTTGTTCTGCTACTATCACTTCCACTTAAGTCCATCTCTTTCTGGAGTCCCTTTGAAATTCTACCATTTGGCTCAGAATGCCTCATCTTGTTCTTCCAACCAAAATTCATCACTATATGCTTTTCTTCATCAAATTCCCTCTGACAGATGTTTGCCCATTTGTCTATGTCCTCCTGAAGTCCTCACTGTTTACTACATCTGCAAATTTCTGTCATCTTTCAAATGATGTCTCATTTACCAGAATCCAGGTCATTGACACAGGCATAGATAGAGCAGTGGAACTAATATTGACACATCAGCAGCATTGGTGTATACATTTCATGTGAAAACAGCCACCCTTGCCTGATATTCTGTTTTATGCATCAACACAGTCCCCGCTTCTTTCATTCAAGCACTTCAATTCCTGATGTGTTTATTATGTGGTTCACAGTCTTCTGTCTCTGAAGGGTAGGGCCAGTTTAAGAGTGTGTGTGTGCGTGTCTATGTATTTGTGTGTGCATCTGTGTGTACATTTGATTGGTGTGTTTCAGAAAGTGGGTCATTCACAAGGGCAAAGGGGGCACACCTTTAAAACACATTCAAAAACTGAAACAGTAATACCAAAGCAAATGTTTTCAGAATCTTCTCCCCCAGGTGACCATTTGCAGATCTGGACTCAGGTAGTTTGATTCCTGTTTTACAAAACATTTATACCGATGCATCCTCCCCTCGCTTTTGCCCTTAAAGTAGAAGACCATGCTCCCATCAGCATCCATTCCATTACGCATTTGTCCAGTGACTGCAGCTCCTCATTCCTCTGCCATCTGCCTGGTTCCTTTCTCTGCAGTCCAGTTCTGTGCTCCCTGCCCCTCACTGAGGACCCCTCATCATGTACCACCTCTAGTCCTTTCCAATGCTGATGATGGTTGTACTTTTCCAGAAAAAATTCAGAATGAGATTGACGAGGTGATCGGGTCTGAACGCACACCCACCATGGAAGATAGAGAAAAGATGCCTTACACCAACGCAGCTATCTGTGAGGTCCAGCGATACTCCAACATTATCCCATTAAATCTCCCACACACAGTGACGAGAGACACAGACTTCAAGGGATTTGTGATTCCAAAGGTAACGTGCCCAGTTTTAGCCATTCTAATCTGCTTCAGTTTCTGTTGCTGTCTGCATCAGTCCATTCTTGCTTACAGGCAAAACAAATTGGGGTTGGTGAATCTTGTGGGACCATTTACAAAATCCAGTGGGATAAGGCCAATGTGGCAAACCCAGAGGGATGTTCTCATTGCAAAAGTTCCAGAGACCCATGGCACATTAAAGAGAAATGGAGTTCTTCCTGGTGTGTCACACAATCTTGTTCATTCTTTGAGGTAGAGATGACCATGTCTATTACTGGAGGATGATTGGGAGGCTTCTGATAGGTGACTGCTAAGCGCAGTCTATGCCCAGAGGAATCTGCTGCACATCTTAAAAAAATTTATTCACAGGATGTAGGCATCACTGTCAAGGCTGGCACTTATTGCCCATCCCTAATAGCTCTGCTTGCTACGCCATTTCAGAGGGCATTTGTTCAGTCATCTACATTTCCGCGAAAGATACTGGCTTCATTAACAACACAGATCTTAACATTAATCTTAATTCATGTGTTTATTTTTGATAGGGAATGATTGTCATCCCTGTGCTTGCGTCTGTTTTGTACGACTGCAGTTGTTGGGAGAATCCAAAATCATTCAACCCGGATCGTTTTCTGGATGAGGAAGGGCGATTCAAGAAAAATGAAGCTTTCATGCCGTTTTCATCAGGTTTGGGCAATATTTATGCCGGGTGTTTTTTTTAGATTACTTACAGTGTGGAAACAGGCCCTTCGGCCCAATAAGTGCAACCCACCGATACTTTTATTTTAAATTGCAAAAGCAAGGCCAGGGGACCAAAGCCCATAGTATAATGTTGAAATGCTAAGGACAGAAGTGAGACAGTGAAAGAGGCAGTGATTTATTTCTGCCAAACTTATCTTCTCAAGAACCTATAAACCAAAATCAAGATTAGAATTGCAGCTTTCAAATGTAAGTTTAAGATTGTTAAAAGATTTGTTAGGGCAAATGAAAACTATTTCCTCTGGTGAGAGAGTTCAGAACGATGAGGAGCGGAGCCTTAAAATGTGTATCAGGCTATTCAGGGATCATAGCTTAAAAATGTGTTGCTGGAAAAGCGCAGCAGGTCAGGCAGCATCAAAGGAACAGGAGAATCGACGTTTCAGGCATAAGCCTTTCTTCAGGAATGAGGAAGGTGTGCCAAGCAGGCTAAGAAAAAAGGTAGGGAGGAGGGACTTGGGGGAGGGGCGTTGGGAATACGATAGGTGGAAGGAGGTTAAGGTGAGGGTGATAGGCCGGAGAGGAGCTGGGGGCGGAGAACTCGGGAAGAAGATTGCAGGTCAAGAAGGCGATGCTGAGGGTAGGGACTGAGAAAAGATGGGGGAGGGGAAATGAGAAAGCTGGAGAAATCTGCATTCATCCCTTGTGGTTGGAGGGTTCCTAGGCGGAAGATGAGGCGCTCTTCCTCCAGGCGTCGTGTTGCTATGTTCTGGCGATGGAGGAGGCCAAGGACCTGCATGTCCTTGGCGGAGTGGGAGGGGGAGTTAAAGTGTTCAGCCACGGAGCGGTTGGGTTGGTTGGTGCGGGTGTCCCAGAGATGTTCAGGGATCATAGCAGGAAGTATTTCTTCACACAAAGGCTGGTGGGTTTAAAGGTAGGGAATAGATTCCCTTTCAAATTAAAGGTGAGAAAATATTCTCTCTTAAAGAGTCATTGGAGTTTGGATTTTCTCTCCCAGAAAGTAAGGAGCAGGGATCTCTAAACTTACTCAAGGCTGAGTTGGATAGATGTTTGATAATGAAAGATGGGGAGAGGATTGGAAAGTGGGTCTGAGATCACTTTCAGATCAGTTGTGATCTTGTTGAATGTTGGAGATAGCCCAAAACTCCAAATGGCCTGCTGCTGTTTCTAACTCCTCCAATCCTCTGCAGTGGAAACCTGAGGTCCTCTTCCCTGTTAAGCTACTGAGGCTGGGAGAGGCAATTGAAAGATTCAGAATGGACAGACTTTGTTAGGCAAGGGTTTTAAAGATTTAACCAAAGTGGGTTAATGGAGTTCAGACATAGATGAGCCATAATTTAATTCAGTAGTGGAACTGGCACAGGGGTCTTGTGCTGCTCTTATATCTGAGGCAGTGTACATGGAGCTTGGGAAGAATGAAAGAAGATTCAAAACAAAGCAGCGACCCTTAATCTCACAGAAATACACGAGCTTCATATTCTATAATTTCATTTTAAAACACTCCTATCTAGAAGCTTTAAAAATATGGAGAGTAGGAGCCATTCAGCCATCTGTGCCTGAAGCAGAGGCCGTGGGTCTGGATTTTAACCTTCAGTGGGTAACGAGCAATAGACAAACTGTGCTGATGATTTTACACGTCAGTTGCCCTTGGAAAATGTTTACATTCTGCTGCTAATTACCCGCCTGGTGGATGGTTGTTGGGAATGGGGACGGCAAGTTGCTCATCAACACAAGATGGAGAGTAGGATCTGGACCAGGTGACAGTGCTCCTGTGCTTGGTGAGTGCTGTTGGCCTAAACCTTTCTGCTTGGGACAGGGCGGCATGGTGGCTCAGTGGTTAGCACTGCTGCTTCACAGCACCAGAGTCCAAGGTTCAATTCCAGCCTCGGGCAACTGTCTGTGTGGAGTTTGCACATTCTCCCTGTGTCTGCGTGGGTTTCCTCCGGTTGCTCTGGTTTCCTCCCACAGTCCAAAGATGTGCAGTTCAGGTGGATTGGCCATGGTAAATTGCTCATAGTGCTAGATGCATTAGTCAGAGAGAAATGGGTCTGGGTGGGTTACTCTTCGGAGGGTCGGTGTGGGCGAAAGGCCTGTTTCCACACTGTAGGGAATCTAATCTAAACTACAAGATGAACTATAAAGTGTAGCACACTTCCATTAGCTACAATGGAGTCTGAGACCTTTATACCCTCAGGTCACATGTCTTGATACAGAGGCGAATGTCATCAACATGTCTCCTAAAGGGATACTGCGTACTAACTGAGACATAACACAATACTGAGAGATGTTTCTCCATGAGAGAGACTAGCTCTAAGAGAGAGTTTAAGAATACAAGGTTGATCTTTTAAAATAATTATTTTCTCTTCGAGTGTCATTGGCCCATGGAATTCTCCTCCCAAGATATCAGTGAAGTCTGGGTCATTGAGCATTTTAAGACTGAGTTAGATTTTTGATCAATAAGGCAGTCAGAATGTATAGAGTGGACAGGAAAGTTGGAGGCCATGGTCAGATCAGCCAGGATTTTAATCGAATAGCAGAGTAGGCTTGATGGGCTGAATGGTCTGATACTACTCCTAATTTGTATGCTTGTAAATCCATCTTCTGGTAACTTTCTATTACTCTATTATGGTGAAGCCAGTTCCTTATATATCTGGATTACTTGTCATGTCTTACAGGGAACCGCATGTGCATTGGTGAGACTGTAGCTCAGATGCAGCTGTTCCTGTTTCTCACAACCCTGCTGCAGAACTTCACCTTGAGATCCCCAGTGGAACCACACACCATTGATATCAGCCCATTGTCCAGTGGTTTCTCAACCCTACATCGACCATACCAGCTATATTGTGTTCCTCGCAAATCAGCACGACAAACGGCCAGCGAGTGATATATTTTTGACAGAAGAATGAAGCCACGTGATCAGTATGAGATTAAAATGGCACCTACAACATTATGATACAAGAAACTAGCATTTCAAAATAATTTGTTTTTAGGATGGGGATAGTTAGAGTCACCAGTTCCCTGATTGCCCTAGTCAACTTGTGACATTGGACTGGACCAGATGGGAACACAACACGTTCACTTCTCTGGACAATGAACAAGTTGATTCTATCACAATCCAACAGCAATACCTCTGAAAATAACTTCCACTCTTTAAACATATCGAAATGTTATCTTGAATGAAGGAAAAGTTATAAAAAGTTGTCTGAAGGTTTTCATGGTGAGGACAGTAATACTACAGAAGATAATTTTTTTCTATATCACATTAAGTCTATGAGTGATGCAGTTGCTACCTTAAAAGATTTCCTTAGCTGGAATTGTAGACCTGAACATTTCTGGCAGCATACGCTACCCATCACCTGAAGCAATGATGGAACAGGTGAAAGAGGTTTATCATTGAAGATCCAGGCACTGAGCCATGGAGGTCATTGCACCCAACTGCCTGTCTTGAGTTACATCCACACTCTCACACAGCCATCTTTACAGGAGGAGAATGTGGAGATGTCAGTGTTAAGAGTGGGGATGGACAAGTTCAGAAGTCCAACAGGTTATAGTCCAACGGGTATATTTGAAATCATAAGCTTTTGGAGTGTTGCCCCTTCGTCAGGCCTCACTTCACCTGACGAAGGAGCAGTACTCCAAAAGCTTGTGATAGCAAATAAACCTGTTGGATTATAACCTGGTGTTATGTGACAGCTGACCTTAGAGGAGGAGTATGGTGAGCATCAGGACACTTCAGGTGTCCTGCAATAGGCAGGCATCTCATGGGATGGAGTGCATCATCATCACAAAATGACATTTTAATTTAAACTGTGATGTGATTTTTGTTACATTGGCTGTCTGCTCTAGCTATCAGAGGAACACAGATATTTGTAGGGCTGGAGGAGGCAATAGAGAAAGGAAGAGATGAGGTCACGAAGCAATTTGAACATGAGGATGGGGATGTGTCAAATTGGCAAGCAAGTGCAGAAATAAGGTACCAGGATAGGACACAATAATCTAGGGCTTAGAAAGGGTGGAATATGAATTGGGGGAAGCATGGTGGGCAAAAAGGCATGGATGAGGATTTTAGCAGTGCATAGGCTAGGTAGACCCAAATGTTTTGCAGTTGGAAGCAGGCAGTCTTTCAGATGGAGCAGATTTGTAGTTGGAAGCTCAATTCAAACAGAAAGCCAACGTTGCAATGACAACAGTTCATTAACCTGAGACACTTGCGAGGAAAGTGACAGGCTAGTAATCAGCAGATTGCAGTATGTGACTATAAGTTAAAGTGCAAGTAGGAATTTGGTTACCTCAGCTTCATGGGATAGGATGCAAATAAAGATGCTGTAAAATTTTTTCTATGTTAGAATTGGGTTCACTGCTTCTGGAAGACTTCCCCTTTCCTGTGAGATCACGTCAATGGGTCAAGCAATTCAGTGTTTATTTCTAATATCAAACCCATCAACAATATCTCTATAATATTTGCAACATGAAATAATTCCATTGGCATAACAGAATTGATTTAATTTCTTCAGCAGTTTCTCATGCAGCTGGATCTGTTTAGTGAGCATTTTGCCACTTATAAGGAAATATATTTGATCAATTTTCTAAAAATGATATTTGTTCTTTGATTAGAAGTCTGTAGTAATATTATTTTGTATCTTACCACTTCTTTGTAATTATATTGCTCATAAATAAATCCAACCTTTAGCCTGTGTAATGGGTTGATTCAGTGCTATTTGTGACTGTAAAGTAAAATGCAGAAAGTGATGACCATTTCATATCATCTCTGGTTTAATAAGTTATCGTTAAATGCTATCTTGCTAGCCTCTTGATGCATGGCACTCAAATAAGAATGCAGATTGCAATTCATGAGATGTCTGTGGCGAGTATTGGGATTAACCCAGATTAAACCATTTCAGTTTTGAGTTTAGGAACATTTCAAGCATCACCACAAAGAGGTTTTTACATGATTGTAATGAGATCTATAGGTTTCAGGGCAAATTTACAACTGTCTATAACTATAGTTTAAATCCAGTTGGCAATGGGGCAGTGATTGAAGAGCAACTAACAGAATTCAATTCCCTAAACAAGAGAAACTGCAACTGACAGGTTAGCGCTACAAATTGGAGATTTTGCATCAGCATGACGCAATTATAGGTCAGGGAAAATACAGGCTAGAAACAGGGTAAAATTTCAATTACTGAGGCTTATTACTGACATTCAAGCAGGTGTAGTACATTTCAATGTACTACTGAGGGAATGATGCATTATCAGAAATTCTGTGTTAGATGGGATTTGGTTGTGATACATAATGGTGTGAGCACCTAGTTCTCAAAATTCCCTCAAACTCAGCTCAAAAATGAAAATCTGATTGATTGTTTTCCTCGTTGCATTTTATGACACTTTACTGTGCAAGAACATTTACTTGTGCAGGAGGAAAATTTGAAGGAAATTTGTTGACAATGAAGTTAGTTAAGGGATCCTGAAGATGTGAAAAGTGTAACACCAAGGTGCTTCATGGCTCGTTCGTACTTTCATTTCTCATACTGGCTGTTCTTCTGGCATGTGAGGCCCAGATACGTGATAAATATTGTACACCAGCCTCTACCATTTAAGGTGTGCCAACACAGCTGTAACCTGCTGACAAACCAAAGTGAGTGGTCAGCGTGAGAAAAAGTCAGAAGAACAAGACGATAAGCTGCAAATCTTGTAAGGTTTCCAGGTAAGCTGGGATGAAACTTTCAGGTATCCCAATTATCAAAGGGTCAATGCAACTACATTTACAGAAACAGCTGTCACTGTATAAGTAGAAATAATTTAACAGGTTTATTAAAAAGCCTTTAGGGTGATCATCTGGATTCCAAAGCTGAGTCATGTAGCTGTTATTTTGCTGCATATCAACCCCCTTCACTTATAAACTTGGTCAGCTGCTTAAAACCATAAATACTAATTGCAAACAATGTACAGATCAGTTTAAAATTCATTTTTAATGGTTCTTTTGTTTAAACATAATTGTTCAATTTTATTCAGTGTAACAAAGTACTGACAAAGTCACAAAGTAAAAGCTTTTGAACTTAACCAAATGTAAAGTTAAATGGCAGATTATCAACAGGGAAAGAGAGCATTGTTTGCACACTATGAAGCATTACTCTAGACTGACAGCCTGGTAGGACATAGGCATCTTGGTGATCATTATTCCTAGGACTACTTAACAAATATTCTTGTAATAACTGGCCTTTGCCTCTGTATCAGAATGGAGAAGCGCTTTCCTATATGAATCAGTGACAACACAAAACTAGTATTAAATTTACAAAAAAAAGTACTTTCCCACGACATGCAATCTTATCTCTATAAGCTATCTGTAAAGTGAAATAAAACACACCATCAGTAGTCTGTGGGTCACTACAGTGCAGGCCACCATCTTGTATACAATAATTTCCTGAAGGTTTTTAAGAGATTTTTCCCCCTCCTCCTCCTCACCTTCTGTTGTAATCCTATTGATAATTAATTTGCCTTTGGTACCATTTCCAATTAGCCTTGCCTTGTATTCCATTAACAGGTGCAGAACACCATTTTAAAAATCTGTTATAAAATTATCCACACAGCCTCTCAGTAGGGCCAAGTCACAAGATCTCTCCCTCTGCCAAAGCAAGCAGCTCTAGGCTACACTGTTATATGAATTGGCTCACTTCATTCTTCAATGATCACACCCAATTTTCAATACATACATTTCTGGACTGAAAGTCAAGTGGCTTCTGAACAGGCATGTGATCTATTGCACAAGATTACCACTTAGGCTGTGAAGGTAGCAAAAAAAATGTCCCTCACAAGGGCCAAAGCTGGGACCTAGCAAACGTGTACAGTTCAGCGACTCACTGTGGGCATCTTTCTCACTCACCAGGGGAGTGGACTCGATGGGCCGAATGGCCTTACTTCCACTCCTATGTCTTATGGTCTTATGGAACCCTCTCTGTATACTTTTGATCACTTTTAACCCTCTGTAATCTCATCATGCCTGCCCAAAACAGGTTATTAGAAGTTACTTGACTACTCACTCAAGTGACAAGATATCAGGAGAGTGGAGAAAAATAGGTAAATTGAATGTTCGAAATTTAGTTCCCTGTGATAATAATATCCTCACCTGCCTCAAATGCAGAGAAATGCGTGATCCCATAATGACTAACTTCAGTTGAAAATATTTAGTGACCAAATAACATGCAGGAAGTAAACACAATTAAATTAAATATCCTAATTATTTAATAATACAGCACAGGAGGCCATTCAGCCCATCATGCCGGTCCAATCAACTCTGAGTAAATGTATCTAGGTTGGTATTTCATGTCTAGATTTGGATCAAGTTATTCACCTCCAGCTCACAAACCATGCCTTTCAAAAATTGTTTTCTTATTTAGAACATTCCAAATAAAGACAATTTGTTCCACAAGTAGAGATCACAAGTTCTACCGTGGAATTTTGTGACAAAAGGCTTATGTTACAAAGTTACCATGTATTTGCTGTCGCAACAAGTCTTGGAATATTTTCACTTACCTTCCTCGTGCACAGCACCTCAGGAAGGATAGATATTCGGCCACACTCTCTCGTCCCCCACACCCACTTCTTCAGGTCCAACCAGATACATACCATACCCCCCCTTCAGGGACCAGGACTGTGTGAAGCAAGTGAAGCAAAACATACCCAAAAACCAAGAGATAGGCAGATTTGTTTTTATTAACAGTATACGTTTGTCAGCTTTTGGAGATGGAAGACAATTTTTTTCAGTTCATCAGCCAAAGTGGCAGTGAAACAAATAGACTGCCTGAATGATATTGTAAAATGATTTGGTTTGGTTTGTACACAATGTGGAGTGTTTAGTTCTTCATTTGAATCCCTGCTTTTTACAATTAGCACAGTTGCCAGACCTGAAGCATATCCAGAGATAGTTCTGAGCGTTCGTTATCCAAGATAGATAGGATACTAAAACCCAACATTGAGATCAAAAATATTCCCTGGGCCCTTAATTATATTTCACACAAACACAAGTTCTTACAAGACGTTATTGACAGCAGTAACACCAAAAAGCTGTGTGTGTGTCATTCAGTCATAAATCTTCCCCAGATACAAAAAGCTGTTTCAACCAGACTCAACGTAAATGCACAAGCAAAGTCACATGAGTAGTTATACATTATATAAAAAAAGTTAACATATTCAAGGTTCTAATTATTTTGAAGAAATTTTGTCATTGATTACCGACAAAATATCGACAGCTTATTAACAGTAAAAAGTTACATAGAAATCTAAAAAGGCTTCATTACACGAAACATCTTAGAATCTTTAAACTGTTTATTCCTTCTCCTTTGCAATTTTTTCAACTTTACAATCACTACTACTATATCGACACAATAAAATGACTGAAAACTGGTGTGTTTCACACCCTGATGCAGCTTTTAAATCTTAAATACAACAGACTGCGAGTAGAATAATTCTGTGTTCTTTTTTTTAAAAAAGGGTTTTGTGACGGTAGCTTTAGAATTTGGGTTTTACTGCTGTGTCCCAGAGCCCTGAGATCCTCCTGAGTAATTCCCATAGCTGTAGTTCCCGTAGTAGTGGTTCCACTGACTCTGGTTCTGGTAATATTGGCTCCACTGCTGTGCATACTGGAGAACAAAAGGGAGAATACAGGCAATGTTAAATCCACAGCAATTAAGCTTCACTGAAAACAACGAACATTTCAAAACGAGTCCAAGTGAATTAAATAAAAACCATACGTCCATGTACCTTTTTTAAAATATGATATGAAATTAGTAAGTTTTGAGAAGATTTGTAGCTCAGGTTGAGGTTCTGGGTGCAGGTTTGCTCGCTGAGCTGGAAGGTTCATTTTCAAACGCTTTGTCCGGAGGCTCACTGAAGATGTTACTTAGTATGGTGACGAAACGTCTGAAAATGAACCTTCCAGCTCGGTGAGCTTAATTCACTTGGACTTGTTTTGAAATGTTCAGGAAGAGCTGATGAAGAGCTTATGCTCGAAACATCGATTCTCCTGCTCCCTTGGATGCTGCCTGACTGGCTGTGTTTTTCTAGCAGCACACTCTTCCACCTCACTCTGAGCCTACCAGACTTGTCCCTTGCAAGTCTGTCCCAGCTACTGGTCCTGGGACTCAGTGACTGCCCCATCTCCCACGAGCGGTGGCTATCACTCCCTGTGGCACTGTTGAGACTACAGAAGCGGCCAGTTTCTGACTGACTAGCGGCTCTTGAAGGCAGGATATCTATCCACAGAATCCAACAATCCTGAATCTGACCATATATGTGCCTGATGCCCTGATAATGACATTGAGACCCCAATACCTGACACCAAAGAAGAGTTAAAACATACAAAAAAAATGAGTTAGCACAACATTTTGACTCTATGAAAAATTACCTGCTGGTACTGGTTGGGGTACTGTGGGGTGTAAGGTTGCGTTGCAGTCTGGGGCTGAGTGTAGCCTTGGTTATAGTTCCCATAGCTGCTATAGTTTCCGTAGCTGTAATTGGGAGTGTATGCTTGACTGTAGCCCTGAGTGTAACTCTGAGCGTATGTTGTCGGTGTTGTCGTTGGTACTGCTGGCGTAGGTGCTGGCTGAAACAGAAATAAAACATAGCAAATTTATTACAGATTGGTGATTAAAACTCAGAATGGCCAAACAGGATAACCTTTAGTCTGCAGTTCTCTTGATTTAATTGTTCTGTAGCGGGTTTGGGCAGGAAGATTAATCAAGAAGTGTCAGCACCAGCCTCACAGGGGCCAACAGGAGTCTATACAAACTGAGGAAGCACTAAGTTGGAGATTAATTGAAGAATCCAAACACAAGTTAGACTGACTCAGTGGCTGTTCACTCATTGCAAAGTTAGATGGTTGTTGGATTCAAGACCATTTATGAATGAGGAATGCCGTGGAATATGTCAGAGAAATTTGCCCAATAGGTTAGATATCACAAAAACACAGATCAAAGTGAAATTGACAAACAGTTTATTGCAAGCGATATCACTGGAAGAGAAATTCTGATCTACCTGTACAGACTGTCAGTTCTGTGTCAGCCTAGTCAGTTTCTCTTCCAGCAATATCACTGGCAATAAACTGTTTGTCAATTTCACTTCGAGCTGTGCTTTTGTGATTTCTGACCTATTGGGCAAATTTATCCAACAGAATATGAGAGGGGGTTACATTGTTGGAGTTGTATCTGAGAAACATTGGTTAGTGCCATGGACATCAGCTCAAAAGAGGAGTGTTCATAAACATTTATCCTTCCACAACCATGACCAAGAGCTTATCTGGAATAGGCAGGATTTTGCCAAGGACAAAGTGACTGTCAGGTGTATCCACAAAGATAGTGACTGCATTTCAATAAACTTAGCTCTAAAATACATCGGGAGAAAGTAAGGACTGCAGATGCTGGAGATCAGAGTCAAAAGTGTGGTGCTGGTAAACCACAGCAGGTCAGGCAGCATCCAAGGAGCAGGAGAATCAATGTTTCTGGCATAAGTCCTTCATCAGGAATGATGCTTGTGGGCCGGAGGTGTGGGGAAGGGGGTGCTGAGAGATAAATGGGAGGCGGGGACAGGGGCAGGGGGAAGGTAGCTGGGAATGCAATAGGTAGATGAAGGTGGGGGAGAACGTAATAGGTCAGAGAGGAGGGTGGAGCAGATTGGTGGGAAAGATGATGGACTGGTCAAGAAGTGGGGCAAGTGCGAGCTGGATGCTTGGGACTGGGATAAGGTGGGGGAAGGGGAAATGAGGAAACTGGTGAAATCCACATTAATCCCGTGTGGTTGCAGGGTCCCAAGGTGGAAAATGACGCATTCTTCCTCCCAGCATCAGATGGTTAGGGTTCGGCAATGGACGAGGCCCAGGAGCTGCATATCCTTGGTGGAGTTGGAGGGGGAGTTGAAGTGTTCATTCTGCCACGGGGCAGTGAACAAAATGGGACATCCTTGCAGATATGAAAGGCTCTACATAAATATATAATTCTTGCATAAGAATGTAAATCTCATAAAACTGGTTGCTCACTCTCACCCTCATATCCAATAAAGAAGGCAACTGCAACTGATTCCAGCTTACTCCCATCTACTGTTCTTCCTGCTCGATTATCTATCAATGATGGTTACCTGACTCTGATTGTAACTGGGTTTGTTGTAGGTGGCTGTGCGGGTTGAGTTGTAGGTCGGAGTTCGATTGTAGGTACCACGGTTGTTGGTGCTGCTGTTGGTCCAACGGCTCTGCGTGTTACTTCCACGATTGTAGCCTGAATTTAACAGACAGATAGATTTTAATTTATGACTCATGCAAGTTCTGTATCTATACAGAGCATCAACAGGCTGAAAATGTTCCAACAACAGGTGAACATGAGAGCAAGAGTGGTCTGTTCAGCTTATTCCACAATTCAATTCTCTGTATCTAATCCATCCACGTGCCTTGTTCCAGAACTATTATTAATGGTACCTATCAAAAATCTATCAAATTAAGTTTTGAAATCTTCCAATGAACTGAGTGGTTGCCAGCTCTGAGGTGGGATTTCCTCTGAGGCCCGATGTCCAACCTCAAGCCAATTACAGTGGCTGTGGGGAAAGCTGGCCAATTGGAAGTGGGATCACCCCTCACTTTTAGACGAAGCAGGGTGGAACCACTACTCCCAGAGTAAAGTTCAGTCTGTCTGTGAACAAGTGCTTCTGACATGACACCAGCTTTTAAAGTTAGAACCCTTTCCATCATTAGCTAGTAAGTGGAGCCACAAGTGCTTCATTGAGGCTAATTTAAAAACAATGCAAACTTGGGACCTCTCTCAATGGCCCCAGCCACTAACCTGGTCGGAATCCACCACGGGTGAACCCACGGGTTGCCTGTCCACCGCGATTGTCAAACCGGTTGAAGTTTCCACGTCCACGGAAGCCGCCAGATCGGTTGTCGAATCGCTTGTCCGGAGGAGGGCCGGCCTTTTTCCCTTCCTCGTTGTATTCACTCACCAGCTTCAGCGACTCCTCCTTCTGCAGCTCTACGTATGTGACGTCATCCAGGAACTCGTCGGCCTCGGGCAGGGTGAAGTTCGCTGGGAGCCACACGCACAAAATGAGACCAAGAGGAAAAGAAGAAACACAAGAGGAGACACGTTAATGGCCAAACTCAGGTCTGGCAGAAGTCATGATTGAACCGCCACAGGACGGATCTTTGCGCCGGGGAGCCAATGCCACTCATCGCTGGGAGAAAGCAGGGTGCAAGGAAAAACAAAATTAAAGAAAAAAATACTGCCATCACCAGAAAACTGCTTCTGAATTTCCAAGCAGATCACTTGACATTGTGTAACTGGTTGCCATCAACGCACTTATGGACACCACATAAATCAGAGAATCTGGTGATGGTCAGAACATTCTTGGTTACTAACCTGGGGTTTATAGTGTGTACATCTGGTAAGAGGAAAGAGACGGTGAAATGGGTTTGATGTGGGAACAATAACAAAGGATGAAGAAGGGAAGAGAGCTATCTGACTGTTGTTTTTTTTTCCTTCTGACTTTTTTTAAACAGGGTGGATGTTTCCAGTTTCCTACCTTTCATTTCTAAAACTGCATGATCAGGAACATCCTTTCCTTCCTCATCAGTGCGCTTTATTGTCCGTTGTTTTAAATCGGCGTCCGTGGGACAAATTACAATAGCCTTGCGTTGAAACCCTTCAAAAGGACGCATTTTTCGTCTCTGTGCTGATCCATAAACATTTGTCTAGCAATGGTGACAAAGAAGAGGCAAAATTGTTCATTATTTGTTGCTTGGTTTGCAGACATTGTGGCCTGTAAACGATGAAATAAACAGTTTGTCCCCCTCATAGCTCAATGTTCTGGAAGGGTGGGCACCTCCCTCGTACCCTTCCAGAAAAGAAACTTACCCGCAAAACCTAGCAAGTATCCAAACTGTTTCACTGTTGTATAAATTGGACAGGGGCTTGATAGGCTTAGGAAGATCTCTTGTTGCTCCACAATTTAGACAAACTAAACCAACAGCATAAATGTCTCAGCACATGTGCTCTTATGACTGAAAATTTCAAGCATCCAGGACTGACAATCTCTACCTATCTACATCTTTTCCAGCAACCTCCAAATGCTCTGGGCCTCAGAACAATAATCACAAAAGTAACAAACCCTGTCTGCCTGGAGACAAAATAGACAGTTTTAGGCCAAATAATTTCCATCTGAAAACCAATTAAAATTAGAATTTAGTGCACAAACAAGTGGTGATTCCTGACTGTTAAAAGTTTCCAAATCATGCCAATTCATAAAGTAATGTAATGTACGAAATGTTGCGTTACTTCGTACCATTACAAGATCAACGATCAAAAATAGGAATCATGGGTTTGACAGAAGTGGCTGTGATAACCATAGAAACTGCATAGTTTAATCTGTTTTGTTTCAAAATCTTTGGTTAAATCAGTCTCTGCAGCTGTGTACAGTAACACTCAAATCCCTGTCAGAATGGAAATTATTGGGCAAATTCCCCTACAATCTCATAAGAGACCCTAGTGCTTTAAGTGGCTAACTCATTAACTCCTGTACTGCAGCTACCCACCACTCAACATATTTGGCAAATGAATAATGTCAATATCATCAAGTAACCTTGTTGCGTTTTTAATCATGAGCTTGGTTCATTGTACTTTGTACAATTCCTTGTTTAGATATATTAAGTCTCAATCTACCTCTAACAGTGTCAGTACCTCTCTATATACAGAGACAGGATGCAAGAATTTTTATGACTATTTTAGACGCCTACTTCCCATCTTATTAAATGTCCCAGCCATTTGACAGATCACAGGATGGTACAATAATCCATTCCGTTTCTATCAGTGAAGGAAATGAGCAGTCCCTTATATAATCCCTCGCCCCTCACACCAAGGGAACACTAAAACAGAAAAGCTATTGTCAGATGTACTTCCAACATTTGGGAAACACAATCTCACTGTAAGGTTACTCATTACAGCAATATTTATTTTAAATAAAAGTTGTGATAGTCCTAATGAACCACAGGCCTGGTCTCTCATTACAGTGAAAGAGAGGCGGTGGTTTTACCTGAGAGTCACCACACCTCAGCTGAGAGGAAAGATTAAATGGAGAATCCTTTCTGATAACTTCAGCCAGTGTGGGAATTGAACCTATGTTGTCAGAATTATTCTGCATTGCAAACCAGCCGTCCAGCCAAGTGAGCTAATCAGCAAATCTTTCACTCTCCAGTTTACCAATTTTCCCAACAAATGTCTTATTTTTATTATGACTTATTTCTCACCTCTAGGCTACAAGCCCCTTTAGCAATCCTTTTTCCTAAAGTTATCTGATGTGCTCCCTCAGAATCAAGTTCAGTGAAATACCATTGGAGATATTTTGGTGTGAATATTTCAAGGAGCTATAGGCCTACAACAAGAAATGATCAATTTTTACAATTTTTTCTTTTATATCTAATTTTTGATTTACTTTTGATCTTTAAATATCCCTGAACTGAATTTATACATTGTAAACAGTGCTTGAAACTGGATGATCCTTCAATAAAGTCAAAATTAACCAATTCTGTAATCCATGGCATTATTCAACTATAAACTTGTGCCCTACTCCCAAGGATATAACAACTACCATTGTTGATTTGACTGGATACTGTTTAATCACCAAAAATGGTTTCTTTTTCCCCCTAATTGTCCTTACTGCATTGACCACATGACCCCTGAACTACATGATGGGACAACAATTAGCCTGCCATGGGTTGGTCAATGAAATGGAGGTCGATTGATGGACACTAAACAAATGGGAGGCATCATCAAGAATGGTCAACAATTGGAGTTCTGGTAAGTGTGCAGAGTTTACCAAATCTGTGAGAAATACCAATCCATGGTTTGTTCAGGCCTTTTATTCAGGCAGAGTCAGGACGAAGCCTCAAAAGACTGGAATGGAGCCAGAAATTTGCTGCTGCCTTCGAGTGGTCAACGACCGATGAAAAGAGCGGAACTGAGAATCTCACCCTATGTAATATCCAGAGATCTGGTGATCTACATACCAAATATTTGTCTACCATTTTAATGATCTGGCACAGACAGATTAATTTTGCATTACTTTATCATTGTGGAATGTGGATACACGAATTTGGACTTACTGTTTGTGCTATAAATAAAGGTGCATTTCCTCTCACTCTCACACATTTCCTCTCACGCTCTTTCATTAAAAGTTATCTTTCCTTTCTTTTAAATGTAATTATTTTTATAGTACGGGTACACAATCCTTTATCCGGAATCCTTGGGGCCAGTTGTTTTCCAGAAGTCGGAATTTTTTGAACTTCAGAATAAATGACATTTTCACAGTGAAATTTAAACAAACCCCAAACAGCAGACGAACATGGGACTAGTACGAGCACTGAGACACCGGTGCTGGGCCACACCACCATGTCACATCTGAGTGACGTGGCTCACACGCCAAAATGACGCTCCACACTCCACAAGAAAATTTCGGATTTCAGAGCTTTCCAGATTTTGGACAAAGGATTGTGTACCTGTACTACTATTATCACTGCTTTCAATAAAACTGTTGTTTTAACACACTACCAGATATTGTCTCTCATTCATGTTACAGATTACAATTCCTAACCTTAACAGGGACTTTCAGAATACAACTGTTTTGTCTTCGTATTTGAAAGTGCTGGTCTTATATGGTACAATCTACTTATATAATTGCTGAAAATCCAGCCTTATCAATGAAAACAAAGCAGAACAAGAGGGAGACTGTTTTAGAATTAGGAGCTGCCTTTTGGGATAGAGGTAAGGGATTTGTTTTTCTTTGGAACTCTGTCTCATAAGGCAGGGTCACTGGATTACTTTTAAAGGTGGAGGTAGATAGAGTCTGGTTAGGCAAGGGAATCAGAAGTCACTCAGGTCGAGGGGCATATGGAGTTCAGAACACAATCAGATGAACCATGATTTATTCAATGTTGGAGCTACATGCACTATATAGAACAAGAACGTGCATTGCTCACATCACAGTCAAAGAGACCACATCTCTCAGAAGCAGTGCTCTGGACAAGCAACAATTTGCATATATTTTGTAAAAAAACAAAATAACTGCATACCTAATAATTATGGCATGATGGTAGTGTCACCAGACTAGCATAAAAAGTAAAGACACATGTTAATAATGGTGAGGGGGAAGGTGAGAACAGTAATAATGTTCCTGGAAAGGATATCCTAGTTAATAGGAAAAGATACCTGACTGTATGCAGACAAGTGAATATTTTTATTGACACCAGCACACTAGCTTATAACTGAAATCATTGCATTTTGAAACAGTGAGCATAGGATGCCAGTTGGCTGTCAGTTAAAGTGAAAGCTGTGACCCCACTCTTTTTCCCCATTCGCTTGTATTTTCTTCTGACTCAAATGTTGATCTAATTTTCCTTTAAGAAAAAATGCAATGGCATCTACCTGAATCCAATGTTCCGACAACTCAGCATCAAGAAATTTCTATTCTCTCACCTCACTGTGGCATCACCCTGAGCAATCTGTACATGACTTTAATGTCCTAACTTGAAACGAGGCACTGAAAGTTGCACAGTGGCCAACTATTGTGTGACTCATTTTCCTCCCTGCCTCTGTGCTACTTATAAGACATTAAATACTAACTTGTTTATTTTGAATTTTTATTGTTTGTATTCAAATCCCTATCTTGTTCTGTAGATTCAGTGTCCACCCATTTACTGTATACCTCCATTCCCTATTTAATTGCATCCTTTGATTTTGGAAGGATGACAGTCTTCTTCCACTGCTCATCATTCCACCCGGACTGACCTTAAATCTTTTTACAGTACCAGTAATAAACCTTTCAGATTTGAATCATCAGCAAATAATATTACACTCTGCCCTATAACTAATCCAAACAGTGTAGAAACAATTCTGGGGTACATCACCGTCACTTTATTATACAAATCAAGCAAGAGCCATCAACTCTAACCCTCAGTTTTGTCCACATCTTCCAACTTCCTTAGTAGAGGGATCAATAACGATGGGGCAGATTTAAATTTAAATTAAAACTTCCACATCTGAAAGCAGGGAGTAGAGGTAGGGAATATCACATTTAAGTATTTTGATGAATACTTGAAATGCCATTGTATTAATGGCTACAGGTCAAGTACTTGAAAAGGGGACTAGAGTTGACTAGAGATACTTGATGATGAGTGCAGACACAGATGGACCAAAGAGCATCTTTTCACGCTGCAAAATTTTATTGATCAACTTCCCACAAGGCTGCTACACTTCCTCTTACATGCACTTTGTGAAACATCTGGAGCAGAACTTGCCAAAGTGGAGGATGGAATCCAAAATGGGGGTTGCAATTTCCCAGGCAGCAATGGCCACTGCAGAGATTGCCAGCTTTCCAAACCAACCCTCCACCCTCACGGATCCTCTGCCCCACTGTCACAGCTCTGCCCTGTGACCCCTGACATGACCCTCCTCCTGGCTCTCAAAGTTCTCATGTCAAGCAATTCACTCTTTTTAAAACTAACAACAATCTCTTTTCACAAGGCAGCTGGCAATATCACATTTTACATGTACAAACATGCAAATTGGCGATACAGTACAGCTGTAATCTATTCAGTAGAAAACTGTATCGTGTACTAAACATTAATTCTTTGTTATGCAACATGTTCTCTATAGAACACTGCAACCTTGCAAAAACATTGTGTAATTACACTTAATCTCCATTCTTATTTTCAAAACTAAAAGCTTCCTAGGTTGCGATGTTCTGCCAGGATAAAATCCTTGCTCTGTATTTAAAAGTATGGACACTTCCAGACTTTGAATACAGGAATTATGGAGCAACACAAGACCCAAAGCCTTTGCAGCATAAATCAACTACAACATGCACACCAAACATGGCTGTGAAATTTAACAGAAGTACAGATCTTTAAGTGTACTTGTAGGAATGTTAAATTAGACATGCCTATCTTCAGTGCACATTAAGTAGAGCTACCAAATTCATAAATGTTAAATATGTGGGCCACTGGAATGGGGAACATTTCAGCCAAGGGTCCAATTAAATATTTTCAGAAACATTGGAAAAGCCAATCTGATTCAAATTTAACAGAACTTTAAAGTTCAAATAAACTGATGAAGTATATGGAGTGATTACTGGGTTCCTATAGTGGATGGCTGGCTATCAGGTTCTCGTGTAGCTGAGCATCTGAAATCAAAAGTAGGATTTGCACTTCTGAGGAATTCAATCAATTCTACAAATGCCATCAAGGAAGTGCAAAGGTTTTCCTACCTTGACCCTAACTACACTCACTGATACTTACCAGTTCTTCATTAGACCATCTGCCCCAGACGAGACAACATATAACTACTTACCAGTGGTACTTACAGTTATCCTGAGCCAAAGATTGCCCTTGAGACCTGTACTTACCTTGCCCATCCTGGAGGCCCTGGAAAGTCAATAATAGTTAGTCATAACTTACCTGAACATCAACTATTTAACAAAACAAAGTTCCAATTACTATATTTACTTTTTAAAGCATTTTTTAAAACTTATTAACAATGGAGATCAGTCACTTACTCACCATTGGTGTTTTACTTTTAAGCAGCAACATCATTACATTTCATCTTGTATTTTTGTTCTTTATGTGAGATGGCTATTTTCAGTTGATCCCAAGCAACGAAACAAAGTTCAACTTTATTTACAATTTTTAAACAATATTACAAACCTCTAACTTGCTAAATAAATGTATCATTAATTTGCTGTCATAAACAAATGAAATTAAACTAGCTTATCTAATGTAGTAACAAAGCATGGAAACACAACAGTACCTGGTCAAGTATGTAGTTACGTTTCTTGCGAGCAGCAATTTGGATGAGGCGATTCAAGCACTGAGTAGCCTGCTGGATTAGGACATCCCAACGGCCTGCATAATTGCGTTGACGGCGAAGGCCCATCACCTGTGAAAATGCAGAAATGCCAACTGCTAAAAGGACTGGACTCTTTAGGGCTGAGTGAGCACTGGCTCCTAATGTGTGCCATGTAGCTTGGAATGATTGATATCCACCCAATTTGTATCAAACCAATTTAAGAACTACAGAGCCAATTAGCTAGTGTTCAATTCTCTTTTGGAAACTCACTAACTGCTCTTGTACTTGCCTCCCTTTATAATCTTGCTTTGGAAGATGGTAACTATTTCATATACATTTTAGGCTTAGAAACACTACATTTTGTATTTGGTGGCTTCCTAAATTTTAAACAATAGTGCTTAACTAAGACAAGTTCTACCGCCCCACCAAAGATTATAAAGGACATTTGCGCATGTGCATAATTTTATAACAGAATGGTGATAGAATCAAAACTATCACTTCAGCTGACTTTTGACATTTGTCTAGCAATGGCTGACTGAAAGAAGTGTTTGATAGAATTACAGATATTTTCAAACCTTCCAAAACTGGGTTGCAAGCACAAACATATCACAGTGTCACAGACCCTTAGTTTTACATGTTTTAAAAGGCTAGTGTAAGGAACTGTGTTTCAGATTTGATGCAATTGCTCCACCACTAAGCTTGAATCAAAACACACTTAATTCTATTGAAATACTTAACAAAAAGGGTGGCATGATGGCTCAGTGGTTAGCACTGCTGCTACACAGCATCATGGACCCAGGTTCGATTCCAGCCTTGGGCGACTGTCTGTGTGGAGTTTGCACATTCTCCCAGTGTCTGTGTGGGTTTCCTCCGGGTGCTCCAGTTTCCTCCCATAGTCCAAAGATGTGCAGCTGAATTGGTTACGCTAAATTGTCCAGTGTTCAGGGACGTGTGGGTTAGGTGCATTAGTCAGGATAAATGTAGAGTAGTAGGGGAATGAGCCTAGGTGGGATACTCTTTGGAAGGTCGGTATGGACTTGTTGGGCCAAATGGCCTGTTTCCAAATTGTAGGGATTGTATGAAATAATGCATTATTTAGTTATGAATCATCAACTGTTCCAATATGGGCAGCATCCCATAAACACCCAGTTGGCAAATGCAATTAGATTGCTACATTCATAGAGATGTACAGCATGGAAACAGATCTGTGTTCCAACTCATCTATGCCAACCAGATATCCAAAATAAATTTATCCAAACAAATCCATTTGTCTGAATTTAGCCCATATCGCTCTAAACCCTTCCTATTCATATACCTGTCCAGGTGCCTTTTAAATGCTGTAATTGCACCAGCCTCCATCACTTCCTCTGGCCGTTCATTCCACACACGCACCACCCTCTGCATGAAAAAAAGTTGCCCCTAAGGTCCCTTTTATATCTTCTCTTCTCATCTTAAACCAATGCCCTCTAGTTTTGGATTTCCCAACCCCATTCACCCTATCCATGACCTTCATGATTTATAAACCTCTAAAAGGTAACTCCTCAGCCTCCAACATTCCACAGAAAACAGCCCCAGCCTACTCAGCCTCTCCATATAGCTCAAACCCTCTAACCCTGGCAACATCCTTGTAAATCTTTTCTGAACCCTTTCAAGTTTAACAACAACATTCATAGAGCAGAGAAACCAGAATTGCACATAGTATTCCAAAAGTGGCCTAACCAAGGTCCTATTACAGCCACTACATGATCTCCCAACTCCTATATTCAAAGCATTGACCAATAAAGGCATGCATACCAAACATCTTCTTCACTACCCTGTCGACCTGTGACTCCACTTTCAAGGATCTATGAACCTGCACTTTAAGGTCTCTTTGTTCAGTAACACTCCCCAGGACCATACCATCAAGTGCATAACTCCTGCCCTAATTTGCTTTTCCAAAATGCAGCACCTCACATTTATCGAAATTAAACTCCATCTGCCACTCCTCGGCCCATTGGCCCATCTGATCAAGATCCCATTGTACTCTGAGGTAATCTTCTTCACTGTCCACTAAACCTCCAATTTTGGTGTCATCTGCAAACCTACTAGCTATACCTCCTATGCTCACATCCAAATCATTTACATAAATGATGAAAAGCAGTGGACCCAGCACCGATCCTTGTGACACTCCACTGGTCACAGGCCTCCAGTCTGGAAAGCAACCCTCCACCACCACCCTCTGTCTTCCACCTCTAAGCCAGTTCTATATTTAAATGGCTAGTTGTCTCTGTATTCCATGTGATCTAACCTTGCTGACAAGTCTACCATGAGGAACCTTGTCAAACGCCTTACTGTGGTCGTATAGATCATGTCCACTCTTCTGCCCTCGTCAATCTTCTTCGAAAAACTCGATCAAGTTAGTGAGACATGATTTCCCATGCACAAAGCAATGTTGACAATCCCTAATCAGTCCTTGCCTTTCCAAATACAAGAATCCCTCCAAAAACTCCCCCACCTCCAATATCAGGCTCAAATGGCTCATAGTTCCCTGGATTTTCCTTACCACCTTTCTCAAATACTGGCACCATGTTAGCTCCAGTCTTCTGGAACCTCACCTGTGGCTATCGATGGTACAAATATCTCAGCAAGGGGCCCAGAAATCGCTTTCCACAGAGTTCAGGGGTGCACCTGATTAGGTCCCGGAGATATATCCATCTTTATGCATTTTAAGACATCCAGCACCACCTCCTCTGTAATATGAACTTTTTTCAAGATGTTGCTTTTATTTTCTCATGTTCTCTATCTTGCATATCCTTCTCCACAGTAAACACTAATGCAAAATACTTATTTTATATCTCCCCCATCTCCTGCAATTCCACACATAGGCTGCCTTGCTAATCTTTGAGGGGCCCTATTCTCTCCCTAGTTACTCTTTTGTCCTTAATGTATTGGTAGAATCCTTTTGGATTCTCTTCCACCCTATTCACCAAAGCTATCTCACGTTGCCTTTTTGCCCTCCTGATTTCCCTCTTAAGCATACTCCTACTGCCTTTATACTCTGGGAGTTCATTCCATTTCTGCTGTCTGTACCGGACATATGCTTCCTTCTTTTTCTTGATCAAAACATCAATTTCTCTAGTCATCCAGCATTCCCTACACCAACCAGCCTGCCCTTCACCCTAACAGGAACATACTGTCTCTAGACACTCATTAACTCTTTTTTTTTAAGGCTTCCCATTTTCCAGCTGTCACTTTAACTGTGCACATCCACCCCCAATCAACTTTTGAAAGTTCTTGCCTAATACCATCAAAATTGGCTTTCCTTCAATTTAGAAATTTAACTTTTAGAGCCTGTCTATCTTTTTCCAACACTATTTTAAAACTAATAGAATTATGATCACTGGCTCCGAAGTGTTCCCCCAGTGACACCTCAGACACCTGCCCTGCCTTATTTCCCAACAGTAGGTAAAGTTTTGTTCCTTCTGTAGTAGGTACATCCACATACTAAATCAGAAACACACTTAACAAATTCCTCTCCATCCAAGCCCTCAACATTACAGCAGTCCCAATCTATGTCTGGAAAGTTAAAATCCACTATCATAACCACCCTATCATTCTGACAGATAATTGAGATCTTCTTACAAATTTGTTTCCCAAATTCCCACTGATTATTTGTAGGTCTATAGTGCAATCCCAATAAGGTGATCATTCCTTTTTTTCTCAGTTCTACCCAAATAATTTCCCCGAGTGCATTCCCAGGAAAATCCTCCCTAAACACAGCCGTAATGTTATCCCTTATCAAATACACCACTCCCCCTCCTCCTTTCTTGCCCTGCTTTCTATCCTTCCTGTACTATTTGCATCCTGGAACACTAAGCTGTCAGTCCTGTCCATCCCTGAGCCAAGTTTCTATAATTGCTATGATATCCCAATCCCAAGTTCCCAACCATGCCCAGAGTTCACCTGCCTTACCTGTTAGACCTCTTGCATTGAAATAAATGTGGGTTAACTTATCAGTCCTAACTTGTTCTCAGTTTTGTTCCTGCCTGCCCTGACTGTTTGACTTGCTCCTTTTCCCAACTGTTGAAAATGTGTTGCTGGAAAAGCGCAGCAGGTCAGGCAGCATCCAAGGAGCAGGAGAATTGACGTTTCGGGCATGAGCCCTTCTTCATGCGCCTGCATGCCCGAAACGTCGATTCTCCTGCTCCTTGGATGCTGCCTGACCTGCTATGCTTTTCCAGCAACACATTTTTCAGCTCTGATCTCCAGCATCTGCAGTCCTCACTTTCTCCTTTTCCCAACTGCACCAGACTCAGTCTGATCTCTTTCCTCAGTCGCCCAGGGTCTCCCCCACCCCTGCACCTTACTAGCTTAAATCCTCCTCTACAGCTCTAGCAATCTCCCAACCAGTTAGCCCCCCTCCAATTCAGGTGCAACCTGTCTTTCTTATACACGTAACTTCTACCCCAGAAGAGATTCCAATGATCCAAAAATGTGAATCCTTCTCCCCTGCACCAGCTCCTCAGCCACGCATCATCTGCTCTATCCTTCTATTCCTACTCTCAGTAGCTCACGGCACCAGGAACAATCCTGATATTACGAACCTCGAGGACCTCCTTTTTAAATTCCTGTTGAACTTCCTGTGTTCTCTCCTCAGAATCTCGTCCCATTTCTCTTCCTATGCTGTTAATTCCAATGTGTTCAATGACCTCCTGCTGGTCCCTCTCCCCTTTGAGAATGTACTGCACCCTCTCCAAAATATCCTTGATCCTGGAAGCAGGGGAGCAACACACTATTCTGACGTCTCGCTGTCAACCGCAGAGACGTCTATCTGCGCCTCTGACTAGAAAGACTGCTATCACAATCGATCACTTGGAACCTAACATACCTCTAGTTATATTAGAGCCAGTCTCAGTACCAGAAACAAGGCTGTCAGTGCGTTCCAGTGGTCATCTTTCCACCTTAACAATCTACAGACCCAGAAAACAGCAGTCTTACTGCTCTAAAACCACTGTTCCAGGCTAACTTAGTATCTATGTTTATATTTTTACAGTTTAATCAGTAGACAGATCTCAATAAAAACATTATCAAAAAGAAACCCCATTCTACTCACTACTGTAGATTTCCAAGAAAAAAGAGTAAGGTTACACTTTAAGACTAACCACTTAGTTGCTTTCCTGCTGTGAGCTCTCCCACAAAGGCTTCTCCAAGGTCAGATGTGAATTTTACTGTTTGTTTATTTTCATTAGATGAATTCTGATGCCCAGAGATACTTGAAACCAAACAGCAGAGGCAGTTGGCTGTGCAGATTCACTGTTAAGTCAGACAGCTGTCCAGGTTTACTTGTTTCACTTCCCACATGGTCACTGCCTTTGCCTCCCTTCCTCCTTTTTAAGTGCTGTTGTTTTGATTTCTTTCCCTCAAAGTTCCAAAATAATGCAACAGCTTACAAAACTCTAATTACCGCTCCTAGAATTTGAGGAAATCCGCTCCAACACTGAAAATACCTCAAAAAGGAGCAGCTCTTTCAGCCACAATGTCTTCCTGCCCTTCATCTTGGATTACCCAGAATCCACAAATCTGCATCACAGTTATCATTGTCATGTTTCTTTCTATTGGACTGGAGAGGGACAACATAATTTACCCCTTTTAACTTTTAAGAGGAAGGGTCTCTATCTAAGACTTCACTCGAACAGCAGAAAATTTAAGCTTTCAGCTCCAGCAGCCAGCAAAAACCACCAACTAACTGAAAGCAAAACTAAAATCTTCTGAGTCTGTAAGAGCCTGAACCTCCCTACTCAAGATTCTTTTGTCTTACTTTTAAAAAACACCCAGGGAGAACTTAAGCTGTTTACAGACTTCCTGTCGGGAAGGAGACATTTTGGCACAACTGTGACGACACTCCTCTGCAAGGGAAACAGGGTAGAACACCTCTCTTAAAAGGTACGGTATTGTCACAACAGTAAAAACAAAATGTCATCAGCCTATAAAAATATTCTTAGGTCAACGAAACCTGGCCCCATCACCAGTTTTCACTCTATGTTCATTTTTCGATGGCAGACTTGTCACATACTGATCCCATTCTTACACTATTACTGGGCACATTAAAACTGAGGACATGTTAAATAGGGAATCAGATCAGCATCTTCAAGCTACTTATAGGTTCAGGCACAAATACAAGAAACCAAATGCTCAGCATGCACTGAACCTACCTTCATCTTATCCATGATGGCATTTGTTCCAAGGATGTTGTATTTCTTCCAAGGATGGCGAGCTGCATGTGTAATAGCCCATGTTGTCTTCCCAGCTGCAGGCAGGCCAACCATCATCAGGATCTAAAGAAAACATCTCATGACCAAAATTCTTTAAAGAACAGTGCTATCATTTTCTCCAGTCTCCCTTCCTCCCAATGACAGTATGTATGTAGTACATTCCTCTTTAATAAAATCAGTCAGCTTGCAACAACTTTTTAGCATCTTACACTTAGTAAAACATCTCACAATACTCCAGAGCTGTTATTAAACAAAATGACATCAAAGGAGAAAGCAGAATAGATGATCAAAAGTTTCACCAAAAGATTGGCATTAAAAAGGTCTCAAAGAAATCTGCACAGGTTAGGGTGGGAGTTCTAGAGCTAAAAATAAGGTCACCAACTGTGGAATGATGAATATCCAGGGTCGTACTGTAGGCCAGAATTGCACAAAGTTCTAATGCTGGCTGCTCTGAATTGACCTCTTTGAGAATCTTATTTTGAAGTAGAAACTAAGCGATGCTGTCCCAAATCTGTCTGTTCAAGTCACAGTCAATCTGGCACGTTACAGACCTCCCAAAGGCAAATCTCCCTCCGATTTGAAAACACAGCTGGCTCTTCACTGCCCTCTGCAGGGCTTTATTCCATAACTGCTCACACATCTCAGTATCCGGTTATGATCCTAGATGAGATATGCTATGATTTATTTAGGGATCAGAAACTTTTAGTTCTAAAATAGACAAAAGGTGAGATCCAGAGGAGAGACTAAGGGAATAAAACCACATGATTCCACAGTGCTGTACAAACAATGCACTTCGTAAGTTGGGAACATTAATAAAATCTATGATATACCTATAATGTATTTCTAGCATCCAGAATTAATATGAGGTAACATATTATGGTCAGACACCCCTATGCATATCAAATTGCAAATACAGGTCATACTCGATGGATTTCTCAGAAACTCCCCCTGACATTGATTACATAATGGGTCATCAGATAATATTAAACTCTACAAGATGTTACATTACTTCACTTTAGCTTAATTGGCCTTAAAACGCCTTCTCAAGAGGCTGCTCCATCAAGGGCAGCCTCACCAATTGCTCCTGTCCTAGTCAATGCCCTTCCTTCTTAGGTCTACACTCCCATCAACTCAAACTACATTCTAGAAATCATTCAAAAGCATAACTCCAGTTCTTCACCGAGAGCTAAGATGAAAGAGTCAGATATGCCCCTGAGTTTTCGCTGAGCTCTAATATGGATCAGTTGTATGAAGCAGATACTCTTAAGGGCTTTTCAACCCCTCACTCTCAGCTGCACTGAATATCATTGCTCCGAAGTCTTCCTCTGAACTTGCAACACAGACGCTTCTCATAACACAGAGCCAGTGACCTTCCCAACTTCTCAGCTCCCAAGGACTTGACTACATAGTTAACTTGACTTATTTCCATGCAGAACAGATTGAAGTCAGCATTCCAGATATGGAGTGTGCCCCAGTTTCTTTCCAACTAAACTGTGTCTCCAGTTTTCAACAACCCCTGAACTGTTTTCAGTGACCATCCACCACCTTCAACATTCACTCCCTTCACAAGACAAATTACAGACCTCCCAAAGGCAAATCTCCATTTAATATTGATAAAATAGCTAGTCCTTCACTGCTCTCTACAGGATTATGTACCATGGCTGCTCACATATCTCAAGATCATTTTCACCATGCATTATATCAAGGCTTCTTCAACAGCACCTTCCAAACCTATAATATCTACCAACTAGAAGGACAAGTGCATGAGATGCACAAGAACACTACCATCTGCAAGTGCCCCTCCAAGTAACACACCTTCCTGTCTTGCAACTAGACTGTAATTTTTTCACCATCTTTGGGTCAAGAATCCTGGAATTCCCTTCCAAACAGTACCACAGGTTCATTTACACGCTAAAGACATTTTTGTATTTCTCACTGAGAAGTAGGCATTGCAGGCTGGGCCAACATTTGTTATCAACTCTGGTGACACTTGAGAGCAGGGTGGTGTACTGCCTTCTTGAGCTGCTTCAGTCCATGTGGCACAGGAAGACCCATAATGTAGGTACACACTGCTGCTACTGAGTTTTGGTAGTGGAGGGACTGAATGTTTATGCTTAGTATCAAGCTTCTTGAAAGTTGTTGATGTTGCACTTATCTAGTTAACTGGAGAGTATTTCATTAGACTTGTGACTTGTGCCTTGTAACTTTGGGCAGGCTTTGAAAAATCAAAGAGGTGAGTTACTTGCTGCAGGATTGCTAACCTCTGACCTGCTCTTGTGGCCACTTTATTTACTTGGCTAATCCAGTTCAGTTTCAGGTCAATGGTAACTCTGAGGATGTTGATAGTGGAGGATGACAATTAGATTACCTCTCATTGGAGATGGTCATTGCTTGGCATTTGTATGGCACAAAAAAGTTACTTGCCACTTCTCAGCCCAAGTGTGGATATTGTCTAGGTGTTGCTGACTTAGACATTGACTGCTTTGGCATCCAAGTAGTTAGAAATGATGTTGGACATTGTGAAATCATCAGCAAAAATCCTCACTTTTGACCTTATAATGTAGTGAAGGTTATTGATGAAGCCCCTGAAGATGGCTGGGCCAAAGACACTATCCTCAGGAATTGCTGAAGAGACATCTTGCCTTGAGATTACAGACCCTCCAACAACCTCAACCATTTTCCTTTGGGCCAGGTATGACTCCAATCAGTCTCGAATTTTCCCCTTGATTCTCATGGACTCTGATTTTGTTACAGCTCTTTGATGCCACACTGTGTTGGTAGCTTACCATTAACTTGTGCAGGACAACTGGGGCTTGCATTAAATGCTAGCAATTCCAATGACACTGGAATCCAATCTATGAATTAAAAAACAACCTCCATCCATATTCTGGCCCATCTATCAATGAAACTCCAATCCCTGGCCTTGTCACCTCCTCTTAAAAAAAAACTATCCTCTACCTTTCCTAACAATCAGCACATGGTTACACTAATCCATGTGCTATATCCTATTCTGTACACGCCTCTCATACCCATCCCACCTAAAGTGGCTTCAACCCTCAGTGACTCAGTCAAAATTATCATTCTGTGTTTAAGTTAGTAATCTCCGACAACCTGTTCCAGTATTACAAACTCCACTAGTTAGCAGTTCCTCTTATACATTTTACCTCCTTCTGTCTGAACAATGGCCAACTTCAGCCAATGTAGCCATACCACTCCCCAACCATTCCGTAATAGGGAGGTCCGAATGAGTTTGAAACAGTATGGTTGCGACCTAGGGTCTCATTTGGAAAGCTCACACAGGGTTATTCATTATTCTTCAAATCAGCGATTGTCGCCAATTCCTTCCTGCTCTACCTTTATCCTAACCATTGCACTAAGCCCACGCATCCATTAATATGCCAGAAATTTCAAGAAAATATATTATGTTCACCTGTTTAATAAATCAGACTACTTTCACATGTAATGTTGATAAACAATGGATTGTTTTATTCCAAGCATGTGCTGTAAAAGCCAGAGCTTCCTGAAATGGGAGTCAGAATCCCAACTGGGGTCACAAGCTGGCTTTGGACTCTGAGGCAGTAAATGGCTGTCATGAGCTCCGACTAAGTTACAAAGGCTGTGCTCCCATTCTAACAGGCCCCTACTCTCATGGCCCTGCTACTTCAGTTGATGTGGGGAGGGGCATCGTGAGAATTTCCAAGCCTCAAAATGGGGTCACAGAGAGGAAAAGGTTTGGGAAGCACCAATGTAAGCAATGGGCATTGATTGAGGGAGTGGAATTACAAAGAACAAGGCACTTTGTCACAGGGGTCCCCAACTTCTCCCTTTGTGTTTTTCATAACAGGACTAAGGGAATAGATGACTTGTGACCAGCACATCAAATTTCTAAATCTCATCAACCTCCGTCTGGATCCTTTGCAAGATTGGCCACTGCAGAATTATGATCTTTGACAGGCTCAAGAAAAGATCTCCATTCCAAAACTAAGCTTTGGAAAATTCTACATTTTCAAAATATTTTGAATTGAATTATTTAATTGAAATCAAATAAATTCAGAGGCCACGGGGAAAATTAATAGTAAACCATGTGGAGAATTCATCTAAAAACTAACAGTGATGTGGTACACGGATAAGATTTTTCTGAGATAGACAGCCCTGATCTTAGAATCTCAATAATTACTCCAACCAAAATTTGCAAACCTACCTCACACTCTGACTTGGTTTTTGGTCCTAAAGTGCCTGGCATACGCTCATCCAGAGGTACATGTTGAATGTACATGAAGCCATCAGGAAGTCTGCACCATGGTTCCTTCTGTCCAAAGTTGAACTCAATCGCACAGTTCTTTGTCAACACATGTGGAAACAAGGGTCGCCCACCGAGAGCCATTTTCTTGACTCTGAATGCCACACCAAGCCACCTTCCATTCTTTGTAAAGGACATCTCCACATCCTCCCCAGCTTCAAAATTCTAGATACGATGGAGAAGGAAAAAAATGAAAGGTTCAGTAATGAAATATTTGGCCAAGTTGTTCAAACATGAGTGGTAGCACAAATCTTCCATCTAACCATCAATCCTCTGTACCGTTTCCAGCAAGTTTGTAACCAAACAACAAGTGACTCTATATGTTGGTATGATTCCCAGTTTCATTCCTGATCACCTAACCTAAACCCAAGAGACTTCAGCATTTAGAAATCCAGTCAGTATCCCCACTGACAAATTACTTTTAAGCTGTAGCAAGTATAGACTTCTGTTTCATGTGGATAACCAATGGTTACAACAACAGCAACCACAACCTCTCTGCAGGACAATAAATCAAAGACTGCAGTTAAAACATTAATATAGAATTTGTTGTTTGCACATCACATTTCATGTTCATTTCTTTTCACAGTACAGTTCTACAGGAGATACCAAGTATGATTGTCAAAGCCAATTCAAGTCCCATTCTACCTGTTCTACCAGTCTGAAAACTAAATCTAAATCATGCATCAGATCAAAGCTCCAACAAAACAATTCCAATCAAAAACCTGACCAGTTCAAACATCAACATTCAAGAAAATCCTTCAATACAAATTCCCAATGCCAAATAAAATGCTTGAAACTGTTACATTAAGATGTATAAAACTCAAAAATGGCATTTATTCTAGTGTAAAGAACTAACATAATTCAAAGTAAATTTGTAATACTTACAATTAGACATCCCATCACATCATTTTCAGAAAATCGCTCCCCGTAGTCCTGAAACTTGCAGCTTGTTGACTTCTTTGCAGTTCCTCCATACCCGTATGAGAATTCTTCCTCACCTAAATCAGACAGTTCATTTGTCAACTGTCAGGGTATTTCATTATACAGTGAAATCTCACTTGGCTGCATGTGTATTGTGTATAATTCTCCAAATCAAGTATCTTTATCAAGGAGTTTATCTAGGAGAAAGTGAGGACTGTAAATGCTGGAGATCAGAGTTGAGAACGTGTTGCTGGGAAAGTTGCAGGTCAGGCAGCATCCGCAGAGCAGGAGAATTGGGTATAAGCCCTTCATCAGGAATTTATCTA
>NC_057750.1:11883440-11918661 GCF_004010195.1 Chiloscyllium plagiosum | reverse complement strand
TGGTAGGAATGCCATGCTTCTAGGAATTCTCGCGTGTCTATCTGTTTGGCTTGTCCCAGAATGGATGTGTTGTCCCAGTTCCTCATCTGTATGTAAAGATACTACCCTTTTTGTGGGTAGCTGACATTCATGTATCCTGGTGGCTACTTTTCTGCCTTTTTGTCCAATGTAGTGTTTGTTACAGTTCTTGTAAGGTATTTGTAACTTGGCCAAGGAAACACTGACTACGCTATTAGAAGAACCAAAGATACATACACCAAACATCACCAACTTCATCAGCAATGAAAACACCGTCAAGCTAGTGGACCTATGACTTACTACCCACTTCACTATCAACAACAAAACCTACAGACAAACCAACTGAACACCCATGTGATCTCTGATATCAGCATTCTTAGCAGAGGCAGTAATGCAGAGACTCGAACAAACTCTGCCAACCATCCAACCCAAACTTTGGGTCTGCTACGTGGATGACACCAGTGTCATTACTAAACAAAACAAAATAGAGGAAATCTTCAAGACCAGCAATAATACCCGTACTGGCATAAAATTCACTAAAGAGGAGGAAAACAAGACCAGACTATCATTTCTAGATGTCGCAATAGAGTTATCAGCCAACGGAGAACTTCAAACCAGCGTCTACAGGAAAACAACTCATACTGACCAAATACTGAACTACAGAAGCAATCATCCCAACACCCACAAACGAAGCTACATCAGAACATTATTTCAATGAGCCACCACACACTGCAGCACAGAGGAACTACGCAGAGCAGAGGAAAATCACCTATACAGTGTATTCAAAAAGAACAGGCACTCAACGAACACAGTCCGCTGATTTCTGAGCAACAAACCCAAACAAGTAAACAAAACACATCCAGAAACCCTCGCCCCTCTCCCATACATCAAAGACATCTGGGAAATGACTGCCAGACTACTCAGATCCCTTGGCATCATGGTAGCCCATAAAACCACTAATACACTAAAACAGCAGACAATGAACTTGAAGGACCCTATACAGACAAGCAAAACTAATGTCATTTACAAAATACCTTGCAAGAACTGTAACAAACACTACATTGACAAACAGGCAGAAAATTAGCCACCAGGATACACGAACATCAACTAGCCACAAAAAGACATGACCCACTCTCAAAAGTATCTTTATATACAGTTGAGGAAGGACACCACTTCGACTCGGACAACACATCCATCCTAGGACAAGCCAAATAGATAGACACGCACGAGAATTCCTAGAAGCATGGCATTCCAACCGGAACTCTATCAACAAACACATTGACTTGGATCCCATTTATCACCCCCTAAGAAAAAGGACAGAAAATGACATCATCACCGGAAATGATGTCACCAACCCAAGGAAACCTAAACACACAAATAAAAAGCAGGGCATACCATCAGTACTTCATCCAGAGGCTCACTGATGATGTCACCTAGTATGGTGACAGAACGTCTGATACTGAAGCGAGCAAACCTACATCGATACATAAGCCCACTCAATAGTAAACAGGACACTATGACGCAAAGTCCAACAATATCACTCCAGATGCTTACCATAGAGTTGATTTAATGCAACAAAAGTAAACTTGTAGTCCTTGAACTTTCTCTTAGCCATAATGTCATAATATTCACATAATCTCCACTGCATTCAAAAAGATAAAATTTAATCCACTTCCCAACAAAAATGTCTTATGGTCTTATGTTAAACTTCTGTTATGAAGATGTTTCACAGTTAACAATTTTGTACACTTGAGTCTTAAGGATTTTGGAGGTGCCTCGATTTTTTAAAAATCAAAACATTAAATGAGTATTACATAGTTCCAGGCAATTGCAAATCTCTTGTTTACTTGAATTCACTTCAGGGACTGTTCTACGACTGGGTATAGCAGTTTTGCTTGAATAGTGTTCCTAGGCTTGGAGCTTTTGCTTGGGTTTTTCAGTTCAGCAATGCCTCTATCATTATCATGAAACAGGTAGCGTTGGGCAAGCTTATGGAGCTAAGGGTTGACAAATCTCCTGGCCCTGATGGAATGCATCCCAGGATGCTAAAAGAGATGGTAGAAGAAATAGCAAATGCATTTGTGGTAATTTGCCAAAATACACTAAACTCTGAGGCAAATTCCAGCAGATTGGAAAATAGCAAATGTGACGCCACTGTTTAAAAAGAGAGGTAGACAATAGATGGAGAATTATTGAGCAATTGCTTAAACTTCTGTAGTCAGAAAAATGCTTGAGTCTATTATCAATGGAAAAACAGCAAGGCATCTATATAGAAATTGTCCCATTGGGCAGACGCAGCATGAGCTCATGAAGGGCAGGTCATGCTTAACTAATCTTTTGCAATTCAATGCAGACATTACGAATACAGTGGACAACGGGGACCCAGTAGATGTGGCGTATCTAGATTTCCAAAAGGCATTCAACAAGGTGCCACACAAAAGGCTGCTGCATAAGATAAAGATGCAAAGCGTTATGGACAATGTATTGGCATGGATAGTGGACTGGTTAACCAACAGGAAGCAAAGAGTGGGAATAAATGAGTGCCATTCTGGTTGGCAATCAGTGACTAGTGGTGTGCCTCAGGGATCTGTGTTGAGACTGCAATTATTCACAATTTACATAGATGATTTGGAGTTAGGGACCAGGTGTAGTGTGTCAAAATTAGTAGGGCAAAGTGTGCAGAGAATTGTGAAACTTGCAAAGGGACATAGATAGTTTAAGTGAGTGGGCAAAGGTCTGGCAGATGGAGTACAATGTTAATAAATGTGAAGTTATCCATTTCGATAGGAATAACAGTAAAAGGACTATTACATGAATGGTAAGAAATCGCAGCAGTCCTTGTGCATGAATCAAGGTTAGTCTGTAGGTACAACAGGTAATTAAGACGGCAAATGGAATTTTGTCCTTCATTGCTAAAGGGATTGAGTTTAAAAGCAGAGAGGTTATATTGCAGTTGTATAGGGCGCTGATGAGGCCACACCTGATGAGGGAGATATAGGAACATTTAAAATTATGAAGGGAATAGATAAGATAGAAGTAGATAGGATGTTTCCACTGGTGGGTGAAACTAAGACAAGAGGGCATAGCCTCAAAATTAGGGGGAGCAGATTTAGGACTGAATTGAGAATGAACTTCTTCACCCAGAGGGTTGTGAATGTATGGAATTCCCTACCCAGTAAAATGGTTGAGGCTTCCTCAGTAAATGTTTTCAAAGCTAAGATCGATAATTACTTTCATTTTTCGAAAAAATTAAGGGTTATGGTGGGAGAGTGGGTAAGTGAAGCTGAGGCCACAAATAGATCAGCCATGATCCTATTGAAAGGCGGAGCATTGCAAGCTGGCCTGCACCTGCTCCTAGTTCTTATGTAAAAACTGCTCAGCTTGAGTCGCCTGTTTTTGAAACACCTCTGCTCTGAGATCAGCGTGAAATGCAATTATTCTTCTGGAAGGGTGACTGAATATTGTCAATATTGTCTGCTGTGACCTCGGAACAACCATGCATTAGTTCCTACTTGACACCACATGCAAGAACCATGAGATCTACAGAATTCAGAACATTCTATGCCATTTTTTATCGCTTGCCTTCAAGAATAACCACCATTGAAATATGTTTTGATCCACTGAGCAGCCGCAAGACGAGGGAAAGACAGAGTCTGCCCATCATGGTCATAACAATCTAGAAGATTCCTCTGACTCCTACTCCAATCAAATCAGGAATGGGTAAAGCAACTCAGGCACATTTCTTAGAATGTTAGTTGCTCCTAGAAATTTTTGACAGCACAATATTTCCTGTTAAGTTACAAAGCTCTTCTCACTTTCTCCATATGTCCAGCTGTGCAACTGCAATATTTTGCTATCATTCAAAATGGCAAGATTGGATCTGGACGAAGTACCTTGAAATTAAAAGTTGGCAAGCAAAACTGAAGATAAAGATAAAGATACAGATAACAGATAAACTGAACAACGGGCTGCCTTTAAAAGAGGAGATAGTTTGGTCACAACCCAGGTATATTCCTACGAAGGGAAAGGTACAGCAAATAAATCCTGAGATCCTGGAATGAAATTAACAGATCTGAACTAAATAAATCAGTAAATATAAACAAATAGTGTAGAATTAGGTAGTGCAGCACTTCTTAGCAAAAAGCAACAAAAAACAACCATTAGGTTGAAATGATGTACATTATTAAATGTCTTACTTTAAATAATGCAGTCTTTAAAATTAAATACAGTTTAAACATAAAGAATACAAACTAAATGTTAAATTTAAATTCATCTCATCTAGTTTCAACTGACCAGGCTCCATCCAGTGGCAATAACTGGTCAGTGCAGGTATGGACACTGGAGAGTTTTACAGGTTAGCAAGGGTGAAAAGGCACAGAGGGCAGGTGCAGAATTAGAGGAAGGCCAGGTGAACTGAGCTTGGAGTGGAACAGTGGAGATAGGTCATAAAATCAGGCAGGTCACACAGGGAATTTGTAGAAAATATTTAATTCTAAACATTTAATAATAATGACAAAATATTTATGATATTAAAATGAAATACTGTTAAGTGAATCAACATTAAATGGGGGCTTACTATACTAAGGGAAGTGAGAATTGAAACTGCAGAAGCGCTGGGCGTAATTTTCCAATCTTCATTCAAATCAAGGATTGTATCAGAGGACTGGGAATTTGCAAATGTTACACCATTTTTAAAAACAATGGGTGCAAAGATAAGCCTTGCAACTATAGCCTAGTTAGTTTCATGTTGGTGATGTGGAAGCTTTTCAAAATGATAAACTGATAAAATTAGTATTTCCTTAGGAAAATGTGGATGCAGTGGTAGTTAGTAAATGTTTTTAGAACTGGAAGAAAGTTGTAGTGTAATTCCCAGGGGCTTGGTGTTAAGACTCTTGCTCTTGCTTAGTGCATTGGGCACAATTTCAAGGTTCGAGGATGAAATGAAACTCGGAAGCATTGTGAAATGTGAGGACAGTGTAGAGATTCAAAAGGACAGGTTGGTGAAACAAGAAGTGTGGCAGATGAAATTCAATGCAGAGAAGTGTGAAGTAATTCAATTTGGTAGGAAGAATGTAGGAATAATATTAACTTAAAGGGACAATTCTAAAGGTAATACTGGACCAGTAAATCGAGTCATTAAGCTGTACTGCACAGAAACTGATCTTTTGGTCCAACCTGTCCATGCCAACCGGATATCCAAAATTAATCTAGTTCCATTTGACATCATTTGGCCTTTATCTCTCTAAACCCTCCCTATTCACATACCCATCCAGATGCTTTTTAAATGTTGTTATTGTACCAGCCTCCACCACTTCCTCTGGCATTTCATTCCATATAGGCACCACCTTCTACAAGAAAACGTTGCCCCTCAGGTTCCTTTTCCCATCCCGGGGAAAAGACCTTGACTACCCATCCTATCCAGGCCCCTCATGATTTTATAAATCTCTTTAATGGTCACCCTCAGTCCCCGATGCTCTAGGGAAAACAGCCTCAGTCTATTCAGCCTCTCCCTATAGCATAAACTCTCCAACCCAGGCAACATCCTCGTAAATTCTTTTCTGAACCCTTTCAGGTTTCACAAGATCCTTCCTATAGCAGGGAGACCAGAATTGCAAGCAGTATTTCAATAGTGGCCTAACCATTGTCCTGTATAGCTGCAACATGATCTCCCAACACCTATACTCAAAGTACTGAACAATAAAGGCAAACAAACCAAATGCCTTCTTCACTATCCTGTTCACCTGGGACTCCACTTTCAAAGAAAAAGGCATTGAAGATAATAGGATAAGTTCAGAGGACAGCTGACAAAGCATGTAACATTCTAAATTTTAATAATAGGGGCACAGAGTACAACAGTCAGAGTAATACAGCACAGAATCAGACCCTTCAGTCCAACTAGTCCACCCTGACCATGTTCCCAAACTAAGCTTGTCCCACTTGCCTGTGTTTGGCCCATATCCCTCCAAACCTTTCCTATTCATGTACATATCCAAATGCTTTTTAAATCTTGTAACTGTACCCCCATCCACCACTTCCTCTGGCAGTTCATTCCACACACAAACCATTCTCTGTGTAAAACAAAAATTGCCCCTCATGTCCTTTTTAAAAATGTATCCTCTCACCTAGTTTTGAACTTCCCGACCCAAGGGAATAGACCTTTGTAGTTATTAATAAGGAAGGTTTGATAACCTCATGTAGGACACTGGTTCAACTTCAACTGCAAGGTTACATCTAGTCCTGAGCACCACACTTTAATTTCTTGTGAAGGAATCAGAGTGCAGAAAGAATTCACTCATCTTCAGATATACAGGTTAGAGAAATTGGAAAAGTTCTTCCTTTGAGAGAAGGTTGAGGAGATTTCATAGATTTATTCAAAATCATGAGGAATCTGGACACAATAGAGGGAAAAATTATTCCCAAACATAGAAGAATTGACAACGAGAGGGCACAGATCTAAAGATAATAGGTAAAGAAGCAATGGAGATATAGAGTCAGAGTTATAAAGCATGCAAACTGACCCTTTGGTGTAAGAAACACAGGTCAGGTCCCAACTCACATTTCTATTACAAGTTCTAGTACAGAAAAGTGAACTCGATCTAAGTTCTAAGTTCTTCAATGAAACAAATAACTTCCAATGCTAATAATGCCTGTAATGCATTACTGGCAAGATCTGTTTAAAGAAAAGGCATGAGCAAGAAAATATAATGTGTTTCAATAAGATATCAATTTACTGAATCAATATTACATAAATACATCTGATAAATCATTCAAGGTCTGTTTCATCATGCTGTATTCACCAACTTCACAAGACAACCACTGCAGCCACAATGATTCACAGCACACTTTCAAGAAATCATTTTTAATGTTTAGATAACTATGACCCAAATAAATAGAAAACTGGATGGAAAGGAAGGAGCAGTGTAAGGAGTCAGTCTTACTCTGAACTCATTCCAGGGGTGTGAATACTTAATGTATGGGCAGATTCATGTCGTGATATAAACCTAAGCAGCAGGTCCAGCCTGATTAGTCAAGTAACACTAATGTGAATTTTTTCAGCAGCTGCCAACAGTAATACTACTGAAGAATTCAGTACAAATGCTCATTATATTAGAAAGTTTTACACAACTGAAGTCTTGAAAGGTGAGTAGATTAAAGTACAGAATAGTACTTCTTCTACTGGCCTATTCCATTTTAGCAAAGAAAGACACTTAGGTCCTTAGGGTACAATCTCACAACAAAAAAGCTCTATCTCTGTCGCTCAATCCCAGTCTCCTCATCAGGTTCTAAAAAGTGCTTTTCTTCAGCGTTACAAAATAAGGACTGTACCAAACTAACAACAGGCAATCTCACTGGGAAATTTAAGCCACTGAAATAAACGTGGATTCCATCCTTGATTCAGAGGGTTTATTAAAAGCTTTTGAATAAAGAACAATTGAGAAAAAAAATCAAGAAAAACAACATTCAAGACATTACAAAGGATGTTCTTTTCCCACTGCAATAAGTGATCTTCTCCAAATTAGTTACTCCTGCCTCGTCAAAGGAAGTCTTTCTTCCAAAAAATTAGCATGATTCCAACAGAGTCCAAGTTCTTGAAACTTTGTTTTTAAAAGATGACAGATACTTGCATATTTTAATGTCACGAATCATGGGTAACCATTTGCAAGCTGAAAGGTTGTTGCCACAAATTTAATTACAAAAAGATTCTTGGTAGGAAGTATTTTTTAAACAACCAATGAATGCAAATCACGGTGCAAACTGTAAACTACTACACGTTTACAGTTTAAATCACTAAGTTCCTTTCTGAAAGACTGACTGAAGCTGTAAAACTAGCCAATACAAAACACTTGACAAACCACATTATCCACATCATACCACCCATAACTGTAGGAAAGGTACACAATACAATGGTAACTAGGATCCAAATTCAACATAAATGCATAAGTGTAAACATTACAGCTCAGAAAAGTGGAGACAAATTTTCTTACCTAATTGGGTACTGCATGAATCAAGTGACCAACCAACACGGACCACATGCGGATCAGGCTCAGTTGGTGGAAGATGCTTAACTGCAATCTCTTCATTAATCTACAAAGAAAAAACATGTTTTTTGTTTTGAAAACAATGTTACCATTGTTAACATCTTAAAGTACATTAGACTACCAAGTCTTACTTGACGTCCAAGTAGGAAAAATTGAGCTGTACAAAATTGGACTCTCACAAGGGTCTAAATTCAGCACTGACAAATGCGAAAACATTTGCTCCTACAATTGGAGGTCAGCTGTGCAAACATGGCAGTCAAAAGAATGTTAAATATTTTTACAAATCTATAAATGTCCCAGCAAGAAGCCTGAATTTTCATTCACTGGTCACTCCACAGTTGCCAATTGCTCCACAAAACTATCACAGGCAGGGATGTATATCTAATACATGAGAGCGAACAAGGTGTATCTAACTGCAGGGACATCACAATCAACTGCTCTCACATATCAGCAATACAGGCACCTTCAGCCAGAGTCACTGATAGTTAAGTGGAAATGAGTACCCTGATCAAAATTTCAAACATCAGAGTTGCTTAGGTCAATTGTGAACATCTCAGCCCAAAATCAGCTCAGCAGAAAATAGTGTCTGTTCTTGGGTCTTCGTGATCTGAGCAGTTCAAGTGCTCATCACAAAAGTCATGGACTACATTTTCACTAAGACGCAATGGCAGACAACGTCAATGACTATCTCCTTATGCATCATAAGTACCATTCTAAGTGAAAGATCCAAGTGATTCACAAGATGAGTTCATTTATGGTTAAAACATAAAATATTAGATCACCCCACCACGATCCACACTCGAGAATACAAACCAAGTTTGTTCAAACTGACTGTCCAATTTTAACCATTAAGTCCTGGTAGAATGAATTCTACTGAATGTGCAATAACCCCTCAGAGGACAACTGAAGCAACACTTCCTCTCAGAGGTTTTATAATGCAAGATGCCATTCAGCCAATTGTGCCTGTACCAGCTCTCTCAGCGTTTATATTTAGTGCCAATCTCTTGCCTTTTGCCTGTTTCTATGCATTGTTTCCAGCTAAATAAACACCCAATGCTCTCTTGCATGCCTCAATTGTACCTGCCTTCCCCATATTTCTAGCCACTTTGAATTGAAGGGTACTGATTAAGTGGGCTGTTTTTTCCTGAATGACATTGAGTTTCTTGAGTGTTCTTAGAACTGTACTCGTATAAAGCATAGTAGGATATTCCAGTACACCATTTACTTACACCTGGTAGGTAATGGAAAGGCTTTGGGAGTTTGGTACTGGGTGTTGTACATTACAGAATCACCACAAACTGGCTCAGTCTCTGACCTGTTCTTGTAGCAACACAATTTATGTGGGCAGTTCTGTTAGGTATCTAGTCAATTGTAGCCCCTGGAGAATTGATGTTAGGGATTAAGCAATGCCAATGCCACTCAATGTCATGGGAAAAATGGAGAAATCCTCACTGGAGGAAGTTAGAACCTAGCACAAATATTTATTGCCACTTATCAACCCCAGCCGAATGCTGTTAATGGCTTGGTGCTTGCAGAACTAACTGCTTCATTATGTGACAAGCTGCAAATGGAGATCACTAAACATCCCCATCTCTGACCCTGTGGACAGAATGTCATTGGTGTAGCTACTGAAGAAATGTAGCAGAGTGTACTACACTATTATGACATTTCAACTTTTCACACTTAATTTATTAAATCTCCCAAACAGTGTGATTATATGAAGAGCAAAGAATAAGACATTCACTTTGTTGTGGACATCTCTTTCAACTATCAGGAAAGAGTAAGTTAGTGTAGCAGAATGGGCTTTGGTCAATGCCCTGATAAACTAGTAGATGTCCTGGAGCAAAGATGATTGGCCTCCACAACCATCTTTGCTCTGTACTGGGTATGACCCCCCAGTCAATTTCTTTAACTCTTTTATGGCTCCCCAATGCCACCCATGGCCAAATACTGAATGGGATGACCACTCTGCAGAACACCTCTGCTCAATTCAGCACAACCCTGACCCTCTGGTCTCTTGCCATTTTAATTCACATCTTGCTCTCTTACTCACATCTCTGTCTTATATCTGCTGCAGTGTTCTAGTGAAGCTCAACACAAGCTGAAGGGGTACCACTTAATTTTGCATTTCAACAACTTCAGACTATGAACTCTATCCTCCATTTTGTGACTTTACCTTCTGTCTGTTTTTGCTTTTGTTTTCAGCACAGCTAACCTATATTCTGCTATCTACATCTATTCTAGTTCTCTTCTGTACAATCATTACCACTTCCCTTATATTTGTCTCTAATCTCACCCTATAACCTTATCCTACTTTCCCTCCAGTTCCACTTATTCCTCCCCACTTTGTTGTACAGTATAAACCATTTCAGCTCTCAATTCAAAACAAACTTGGTTTCTCCTTCCTCAGATGCTTTCAGACCTGGTTAGTTTCCATGGACTTTGTTTTTATTTAAGCATAAGGACTGGTAGATCGGTGCATCTCAACAGCACCATTGATGAATCTAATTTGAGTCTCCAAATTCCACTGCACTAAAGATTGACAACTTGGCAGTTGACTACCTATGCCTCCACCTTGGAATATCCTTGCCAAATCTTTGCCCACTTCTCTTCCTTTTAAGAGGCTCCTGACATAGCTACCTCTTTGACGGAGGGTTTTGTCCCCTGTCCTAACACACTTTTTATCTGATAAAGCTCCTGTGAAAAACACCATGGGACATTTTAAATGCAAGCCTGTCAAATTAACAGATAGCAATAAGTTAGCGTCAGAAACAGAGAGGTTGCAATAAAGCATTTGCAAGTAGACTGGATCATTGAAAAAATCTGGTGATAGGAGAGGATGCTTAATACTGAAAAGAAATTCTTATTTTGCAAAGTGGAGATGCTGCTCAGTCCAAAATAGATGGCATAGAAAATGGCTCAAAAGGATGCAAGAGTTATCACATTGGCACTGTCAATGTCTGAACAATTCGGTAAAAAGACCAATAAATGCAGAAATAATAAAATGATGATATCAGTGGTATGCTGAACACTGCAATATTAGGGTCAGAGATAGGTGCTTAGCAGGATCCGTGTTTGAGGTTTAGTGATTTTTTTTGAAGAGTGGGAGTACTGATAATTTTCTATAAAGTATCGAAAACAGTTTTAAAAATATTATTCCAGGACATTACTTTAAAAAGACAATTTAGAATCAAATGCATCAGGTGGAATCTTTAGACAAAGAGTAACATTCTACAGATAACAGATCCACACTTTCAGACAGCTAAAATGTTGTTGGGTAATAGGCCAAGAGAGTTAAAGCACAAGAGGAGCAATCTATAGTTGACGGTATTCTTTTAATATTTTACTTCTCTACTGCACTTCCTTCCTCGAACCTCACAAAAAAATTACAGCACCCAGTAAAGTAAAATATCTGAATATCAAAGTTCTCGGTAAACCTCTGGGGAATTTGAAGTGCAGCTGTTCAAGTGGAACAAATAGAAGATCATACAAACTCATTAACAATAAACTCAAAGCAGTCTTGGTAACATAATTTAATTTTAGCAAGGCACCAACAATCACAGTGTGAAACTGGTCACTTCAACAGATTCAATGTTGACCAAGTGGCAAAGACTGAGAGAATACTCAGTATCAGTACAAAGTGGTTTTGCCTTGCACCTACATTAGGGAAATTGTTCTTTTAAAACATGTGTTCACAATAGGTGGGTGTTGCTCGCTATCTCTAATTGCCCTTGAGAAGGTGGCCTACCTCTTGAATCACTGAAGTGCATGTGGTTTAGGTACACCCGCAGTGCTGTTAGGAAATTTCAGGACTTTGATGCAGCGAAAGTGAAGAAATGGTAGCACAGTTCCAAGTCAAATGGTATAAATTGGACACCAATTCAAGAAGGATAAGAGAAGGAAATCAGTCTCATTCTGATCTGCCTTTAAGTCTGTCCAGGTTGTCACACCCAGTTTACACTCCACAAGTTGAGCATTGGTGCTCATTTTTGCAGCAAATAATCTACGTCATGATCTATGGTGACAATATTGCAAGGAACAGTCATTCAGTCTTAGCTCCCATTAGGAACTGTTCCTAATCATATACAAACGGTTTTAAACCGGAAGAGGCATCACAAATACTGAAAACGAGGAAATGCAGTATTGTTACCAGAGCCTTCTCGATAACCCACCTGTATGAAACCTAATAAAGAAGTTGAGCAATGTAGAGAACAAGGCTGTCTGGGAAGCATGGTTTCTCAAAAAAATAAACAGTTTCTTTTGGCTCAGAATTTGGGCATGTTTCTTAGAAACTGAAAGAGGGCATTAAAAAAATTTCACTCCATTCAGGTGATGAAAATAATTACACCAGTTATCACAATTCTTGAAATAGAACTTCTGTAATTTTTTTTCCCCTCACACTTGCGTAGACATCTTTTTCCATGTAAAGCTACAAAAGGACAAGAGAAGTCACCTTAAGAATCCATTCATGAGATCCTATCCTTGCAAATAGTGTTTATTTTTCCATCATAATGTATTGCCCAGTTTAATGCGGTGCTCAATAAAGATCAATCCTGTTTTGCTTTCGCATCTAGGTGCGGGACCTTTAACATCACATCTGCTGTTGTACTGTCCAGGCACTTACAAACATCAAGCTATGGTTATTCCAATTCTATCTTCTCAAACTGAAAACAGAAATTGCACAAACTCCCATATTGCCTTAAACAGAACTTCAATCTATGAAACATAACCACTTCTAGTTCGGAACTGTTGCCTGCCTCCATGTCCTAGGTCACCCCCATTGAAACCCTGATCCATGCCACTTTTGCTATTGAAAGTGGCATGTCCCTCTGCCAAAATCTGCTCCCTCTGCTGAAATACCTGTTATAAAAATCTCTACATCAAAGCTGCTCTCTAAATTCTAATTAGTGTTGTTGAGGTTGGTTCAGCCAGCATATGAAAAAGATTAAATCATGTGGGAGTTTTGAATTCCTAGAAGTAATATGGTAACTCAATTGGCAGAGTTAAGGCTTCAGAATGATGCATTTAATATGCACAAAAACAAAGCACTGTGTGCTGTTTCCTTTACAGATTGTAATATAAAGGGCAATTTAAAGCACAAGCCATCACTTCCAAGGACAGTAGTGGCATTGCATGTGGGTGTTACAACATGCACCACTACGAAATACAGGAAATCAAGATATGATTCCAACCCTACAACCTTGAATTCCCTAAATCCATGGCACTGCAGAGGGCAGTGAGCAAAAGGGGCAGGTGTGTTACCACTGGTGCAGGGAGAACAAATGGGTACCCTGAAAGGCCACTATCAAGTAAATCCTGCAAGTGGTTCATGAGCAGTTTTGATAAGGGCCTAGGTGCAGCTCAGCTGCCTAGCCAGAGTTCCATGGCCTTAATAGATATGTAAGGGGAGAAAAAGAAAACGGGCAATTCCACGCCCTCAAAAGAAAAGTTAAGTACCTTAACTTCAAAACAAACTTTCCCCTTGTTGACCCCATATGTTGCTCGTGCTCCTGACCACAGATATGCAAATCCTTCAATAGTCAAGGGGTAGCCACTCAAGCGGTCTCTAGCCACTTTAAAGTGCAGATCACAGTTATCTAGGATGGAAAACATGGAAAAATGTAAGACAGGGAAACAAGAACATATCAAGTCAAACCAGTTCAGATTACCCTGAAAATAGTTTATTACAAAGACACTGCTTGATACTTACAGGTATCAATGGCCACACAGGATTCATCAAAGTCTTCCTCATCATCTTCTGCAGGTGGCTGGGGTGATTTTGCTCTACAAAAAAGTAAAATACTGCTGTTTAACTCCTTCAATGGTCAACAGTCAACAAGCAGAATGGTTAATGTACGTTCATACCAAATCTCAAATGATTTTCATTGTGTATTAATCTAGATTTTTAAGTCAATAACTCAGTAAGCACCATTCACATTTGGTGCACAGCATCAAAATTAACCAGACATTAAGTATAGTATACCTCACTTACATTCCTGAAAATCACACTTAAGTGAAACATAAGAAATCAATATTAAAGCCTGATTTAGGTTACTTCAGAATTCCAGAAAAACAATGTACAAACTGAAATATTGTATCATATATGTGCCACATTGTGCAGTCCTAGCTAACATAGATTGCAAAATAAAATTGATCACTACTAATAAAAGAAATACAGTACATAATTATTAAAAAAATACTCACCATGAAGAATTGCTAGATTAGCCAGGATTTCCAGTAACTCCACTAGTGGCAGAGGTTAGTTGGTGCAGGAATCAGTAGCAGTGACCAGCATCTGCCACCAGCTGGAGCCTGGAATTTCAGTGAGGGTTCAGCAAAGTACAAAGCCAGGAGACAAACGCTAGAGACAAAGCTAAGAACAGACGTGAGGCAAGAGAAGCAAGGGGAGAACAGACCAGCATCAAGGGCAGAAAGTGAAGCCAGGGGCAGACTGGGTCAGTAGTGGAGACAAGGAGGCAAGGCCTGGAGGAGAGTTGGGACCAGGGCACAAAGCTAGGGAGGTGAGACCCTATAAGGAGGTAGGGTTAAGTGGCTGGAAGCAACAGGACAGGAAACAAACCTGGCAGCCACACAAAAGGAAGCAGTGTTTCAGTCTTAAAGTAAAACCAGCAACTTTAATGTTATACTGACTATGGATATCAAAATAAAAAAAATTCAAGTGAGTCAATGTTTAGCAGAGACTTTCTATACATTTTATGTAAAGTACAGTACAACCAGTCTTTCTAGCAGTCTTTTCCATGTTAAAACCGTTGATTGAGTGTTGCCTGCTGCCTCCCCAAAAAACGTCTGTATTGTTCATTAAATTAACTTGAAATAAAGTGTGACATGAGAAGAATGTGTAGAGGCAGAGAGCTAACCACTGAACTGCCATGCTGCCTCCTTCCTGATGAAGGGCTTTTGACCGAAACGCCAATTTTCCTGCTCCTCGGATGCTGCCTGACTTCCTGTGCTTTTCCAGCACCACTCTGATCTAAATGCCGACTCCTTCAGCCAAGTAACCTCTTTATACACAGTGAACAGTGTGATATTTTCCCAGATGATCACCTGTTACTTTGTGGTATTTGGCCCCTCTACCAATACAAGGAACTGAGTAAGAGATGTTTCATGCAGTTTGTCGCCAACACTCCTCCTGTCCAGAGCCTCTCTCATGATAAAGTGGTGGAGGACGAACCAGCACTGGATATCTACAATGCTTTTAGATAACAAGGTGGCTTATTACAATGTAACCATAATCCCCTGGATTGCATTCTGGCGTCAGTGCATAAGTCAATTTGTCCACAAGTCGGAACACAATGTAGAGCAACTGCTCGTGAGTATACAAAATGCTCGTATGTCAGGTTTTTAAAATTATACTTCCGTGTGGGATCACATTGTTAAACACGAACTTTCGTTAAATCAGGCGTTTGTAAATTGGAGACCCTCTGTTGTAATCGCTTGTTATTTGGTATGAAAGTACATGAGGTCAGGCATAATTGTGTAGACCTCAGAAGAGTTGGTGCATCTGTGCTCTGAAAGCTAGAATAGAGCAGCTCGTCAGCAGCTGCAGATGTGTCATCAACAGAGGGTGGAGTCAACATAACATGATCATTAACACTATCAGAACCATTACAGAACAAGGTGCACATCAATAAGGAAGTTCTACACTTTTTTCCACTGTTGATCCTTAAGTACATTCATTGCAGGAACGAGTCTAGATTTCTGTAGTGAATGAGGTTACCAGTAACCTGACTCTCATCTTACATACAGTCAGCATAATATAATCATGGTGTTATACTGTCACATCCAACTTGAGAAAGTGTGCCGACCCTACTCCCAGACAATGTCCAATCTAAGGAAAAAGTGATGAAGGGCTTATGCTGTGCTTTCCCAGCAACACACTCTCGACTAGTGTCCAATCTAAGCTACACAACTGCTGGGCAACACAGCACAAGCCCTTCATCAGGCCAATCAGCAAGCAGATGCACTGCCCTCTGATTCTAGAGGTCAATGCACACACAGACCTTGGAGATCCATGCAAAGGCAGGATAAATTAGAGGGGATACAGCTCCAGGGTTGTGATAAAAGTAAAATATTTAATCAAGTTAATCAAAATCCCAATTTTTTTGCGTGATGAACTCAGGTTAACAAAAACCATTGATCAGGTTTCTGCACTTAACAAGAAACTATTATTTCTTGAAAATAAATCAGATCTAACCACAGGCTGATAATACAAATTATCAGCTTATAAGTAACCTCAACTCTCCCCCTTCTCAACCCTCTCCATACAAACATGAAAAAAAATAAGAAAAAAAAATGTTATGAGTGGAAAAACAAATTAGAACACAATTTAACAGGATTCAATGAAATGCCCTTTTATTTCTTCCAAGTCCTTCTGATTTCCAACCTTATTCTTTCCAAGTCCTTTCAGTTCTTTACTGCAGACACAGGACAGTTATCCCACAACTGTTCAGTCTCTCAGACACACATTAAAGGCAGCAGTTAATAGCCAAATGGCAAGCAAAATTTATTCATTCATAGGATTATGGGGATCGCTGACTGGACCAGCATTTACTGCTCATCTCCAATTGTCCCATAATCTCAGTGGTTTGCTTGAGCCATTTCAGAGGGCAGTTAAGCCACGTTGTTGTGGGCCTGGAGTCACATGTAAGCCAGACCAAGTTGAAACTGCAGATTTCCTTCCCTAAAAGACTTCAGTGGACCAGATGGGTTTGTCCAAAAGTGGTTATGTGGATGCCATTAGACAAGTTTGTTTAAAAATTCTAAATCTTTTATTTAATTCAAATTTCGCCATCTGCTATGGTGGAATTCAAACCCCACTTGATTACTAGTTCACTGACATTACTACTGAGCAACTGCTCCATTAAATGTTTTAGTTGTCTGGAGGGGGGAAAAAATGCTTCCTTTTTAGAGTTTGAAGGCTTTCCCTGGTTTAAAGCGATATCTTTTTTTCCATTTTGGTCCACAATTCAAGAATAAAGATAAAAAGATGCAGTCTTTACATGCCTCCACCCTTAAAAGAGATGAAACACCATTAGGAAAAAGTATTTCATCATAAACTATGTGACACACAAACAATAAACCACAAGATTCATATCCATCCACCCCTTTAAGTTAAAAATGATGTAATCATATTATACTCAGACCAATGCAATTGTAATAACTTTATCTTTTAAAACAATGTGAATGAGTTTTAGATTGAAGGTTGAAAATGGCAGACTCCATCTGAACAGTCTCACATCTTGATTTTTAAACTTTTCAACAAACATGCAAATTATAGTCAGATTAGATTAATATTTCTTTGTTACTATTGGACATAGACTTCACACTGTATCCCAGAAGGGGCCAATAATAATCCTGAGGTCTCCTTTTCAAAAGTAGAGTATTCCCTTATAAAAGTAGCCCAGTGAATTCTTTATTCCCAAATTATCTTGTAACAAGATTGCACCTACTCAACTCACTAGCATCAATCGCCATTTTAAAGTCCAGGTAAGGTTAGTGGTGGCTAACACCAATTCATTTATTAAGTTTTCCATCAGCTTCTCAAAGATTGCTCGGTATTCTGCTAACTCTATCACTTTTGCTTACTTTCCTAATAAATTCATTATAGATACAGGTATTGTGCTGAAGTTACATACAAATATCCAGTAAAACCCACATATTCCTAAATATCTTGTGATTTATTTAATTTTTAGAATGAAGCATTCTCTCAGATTTTTCACTTTTGCTGTTCTTGGCAACATTTATCCTTACTTATGATATGTCTGAGTAATGTTAACCTTGCTTTTGCAAATTGACTTTAGGCCAAATTTATCAACAAGCCAGAAAACTGTAATTGCTTAAGGTCTTTACATACTCATTCTATGTGTTATGACATTGTCGAACCATACTACGTAACTTCTGGAATGGAGCAGAGGCATTCTTTAACCCAAATGGCATGTCTTGGTGTGACAGAAGTGGATATCTCTTTAGCCTGTGATATTAATGTCATTTGCCAGTATCCCTTCAAGAGATTAGTCTTAGAAAGAAATAACGCACTGTTAACCTTATTGATACAATCTTCTAACCACGGAATTGGATAACAACCTGTTTCCATAACTGCATTTACTTTTTCTGGTTGACATGGAATTTATTTAATCCATCCATTTTAGAAGCCAACACTATCAGTGAATTCTAGCTCTTTTGGCTATGTTCAGTCAAATGATTTTCCAACATGGTTTGAACCTCTGTTTCAATCTCCACAGCTAATTTTATTGATACTGACTCTCCATGTCTACAACATGCCTAGCTAATACAATTCTACAGATTTCCCTATATTTCCTAAGTAACCTTACTTGATCAACCTGTTGTTCGCCTACTCAGAGGAAGGACAGATTGTCTAACTGTCCTAGTATTTCCATACTGGCTAGTTATATTGTAGAAGGTTCACTTTTTGATCTGTCTACCTCTCCTCCTACCTCATTCTTATTGTCAGTCATCCTCCACTCCTCCTACCACCTGACACACTTGGTCCTCCTTATCCTCTTCCCTGTAATGACATCACTTCAATATGTTTATGTCATATAACCAATTCCTGTTCCCAAGATCAATGTATTGATCAAATAAGCCACTTTATTAAACCTCTTAATTGTCACTGAATTTCACTTTCATAATTTTATCTTGCAAAGTCAAAAATACCAATGCAGTGAACATTTTATTAACTGGTACCTACTAATGTGACCAGACACATAATCAATGCAAAAACACATACTAAATAACAGAAACTTAATGCAGGGAGTATACACATCACTGCTGTACTTTACTTATGGCATAAATCGCTTAAATTACAATGCAACTTTGCCTTAAATAAAAATTCATAACTTAGGTACCTCAGCTGCAACTGGCAGAGAGTCTGGTCACTCACACCCTCAACTGACTACTTGGAACATCACGGAGATCATGATAATACTGTAAACTTCCCGTACTTGAGGTATATAATTTTTGTCGGTTTATCAAGAATGTCAGTTAAAACAAAGTTTGTTGTACTTCATCACCTGTTTGAAAGATTCTAGTTGTAACATGTTTGCACATTCTTTCACTTCTATCTGCAAATTTACATGCTCCTATTGAGTTAAATGGATTAAATCCAGTAGATTCACTTGGAGAATCTCTCGTAGCACATAGTAGGAAACCTAATAATTTGTCCTAATCATACATGTCTTCATGGCAATATGATTCAATCATAGCTCGGAGAGTCTGAGGCACTCTCCAAAGCTCTCTATGTTTGCAGATGGTATGCTGTTGAATTGTTGTTAATTGTTTTATACCCTAACTGCTGATGACATTAGATTAGATTAGATTCCCTACAGTGTGGAAACAGGTCATTTGGCCCAACAAGTCCACACCGATACTCCAAAGAGTAACCCTCCCAGACCCATTCCCCTACATTTACCCCTGACTAATGCACCTGACACTATGGGCAATTTAGCATGGCTAATTCATCTGACCTGCACATCTTTGGATTGTGGGAGGAAACCGGAGCACCCGGAGGAAACCCACAGATGGTCGCCCGAGGCAGGAATCTAACCCGGGTCCCTGGCGCTGTGAGGTAGCAGTGTTAACCACTGAAGTAGCAGTGCTAACCACTGAGCCACCATGCCGCCCATCCTGAAAGACTTTTGGTATAAAGGTAAAACCTTGATGAGATTGTATTTCAATTAGTAGACCATAAAGGGTAAAAAATTTGAGTCAACTTTTCCACTACTACCTTAGCTGTAATTGTTCTCAAAGAAATAGCCAATAGTTATTTCCATGATGAGGATAAACTGGTTCCCTGCTTTCACTTTTGATAATGGTCCTATACAATCTAATACTTCATTGAATGTTTCTTCAAAAATATTAAAGGTGCTGGTTTAACTACATGTTGAAGCTTTCCCATTACCAGTCACCTGTGACTGTTACAGAATAGCAGTGTCCTTATGAAGTCATTAGATTAGATTACTTACAGTGTGGAAACAGGCCCTTCGGCCCAACAAGTCCATACCGCCCCGCCGAAGCGCAACCCACCCAATACCCCTACATTTATCCCTTACCTAATACTACGGGCAATTTAGCATGGCCAATTCACCTGACCTGCACATCTTTGGACTGTGGGAGGAAACCGGAGCACCCGGAGGAAACCCACGCAGACACGGGGAGAACATGCAAACTCCACACAATTAGTTGCCTCAGGCGGGAATTGAACCCGGGTCTCTGGCACAGTGCTAACCACTGTGCCACCGTGCATGTTTATCAATGCTTGAATTTTCCATTTTCTGACACAATGTGCCATGTGAATTTCACATGCCATTCTCCTCACATCCTGTAATATTTCAGAAGTACCACTATTTGATGAACAACCTTTTTTTTTGTCTGCAAATCTGTGATTGTGTCTCCACTTTCTCATCAGAACTCAGTTTTCAATATAACCGTACTCAGGAACTGCTTCAGCCTCAGTGTGAACTGATTGTGCGAACTTATTCAACTCTGGACCTGCTTTCTGAGCCTTAATTAATGAAGACAAGCCACACACTTACATTGCATTATCCGCGTTCTTAAAGACAGTTTTGCCTACTCTAACATATGTTTGTGGTGTTGCATTACTTTGACCTGTAGTCAACAGATTTTGATTAGCCATTGCCCTCACCAGGCGATGGATGGAAAAAACACCTGTTCCTATAACTACTCTGTCTCTTTAGCTTCACTCCAACTTTGCAATTATACACAGAGCTGTAACGTTCATTCCAGCCAAATCATTCCCCAGGAGCAAATCAACTCCATCCATGGGTCATTTCCTAACTATCTCAACTACCACTGGTCCAGACAAGTCACACTCCAAATGGACTCTGTATAATGGAATAGAATATACTCTCCACTAATCCAGTTTGGTCTTGATTGAATTCTCTGAAGAAAAAAACCTCTCATATTTTTGAACAATCTTATTCACTTCTCCTGTGCTCAACTGTGGTTGCTTCCTCTGTAGTTAAAAGGTACAATTTGATCTATGGTATTTTCCTCAGAAGGTACTGAGTTTTTAATGTGCTCCAGGAGAATGAATCATGCAAGAGCTGTTTCAATTCCTAATGCTAGTAACCATCTGTCAAAATTATTTTGCTTAATGTTTTCAAATTCAAAGTAGGTTTATCGAGTCTGTTTCCTTAAATTTCAAAAGCCTACATTGCTTCAAGCACTCACTCATATGCACCCAGAATAGCCTATTTAAAATTGAAACATCTCCTGACAGTGATTTGTTAATTTTCTGGTTTTAGCTTTCCCAGCTTTTCAATTTCTTTTCCTTGTGCATAAGCTGCTTTAACTGTAACTCAATATTGACTGTTGTCTTATTCCAATGTTTCACTACCCAGAGTACCAAGTTCCTGTTATATTTCAACTCAACCCCAAGTGTTGCACTGGCCGTTTGATTATTTCTGCCTCCTTAGGTCTGGCAGGCAATTCCCTTCTAATCTACATACCAATTCAAATAACCTGGCTTTTGGGATCTGTTTAAAGTTTGTCAGGAAGAATTTAGCAGTTTCCAGTGTCTTTTTTAAAAAATTATACAAAACCTGGTGCTTTCTTTGATCCTTTATCACCTAACTCCACACTCAAATCATCATCTATAGTCCAAAATAATCCTGGCAAATAACCCAAATCTGGTGATGACCCACTCAGGAAGATACATTAATACTACAGCCCTGCTAGTCATGGGGTGGTCACAAAAGTAAATTAAAAGACGTAATCAAATTACTCAGTCATCAATTTTACTGCCTGATAAACTCAGATTAACTGAAAACACTGACCAAATCTGCACTTAACAAGAAACTATTATATATTACAATTTCAATTCTGAAATTGATTCAGTTTGAACCACAGGTAAACAAAACTTGGATTATCGACTTCTAACTCTCTAACTTAAATGCCACCCTTTCTTAAACCCCTACATATATGCAAACAGACAAATACAAACAAAACAAAACAAAACATCATGGGTGAAGAAAAAATATCAGGGAAACACAATTCAATAGTACCACTCCACAGAATTCAATGAAGTATTGTTTGGCAGCTCCAGTTCTTCCAGTCTCTGGTCTTCTTTCTGAATTCTTTCAGTTCTTTACTTCAGACACAGGACAGTTGACCCAATAATTGCTCAATTTCTCAGGAGCTGACTAAAATCAGCAGTTCACAGGCAAATATTAAGAAAGAATAGATAAGGAAAGAGAGAGAGAGAGAGAGAGAGAGAGACAGATGCTGGATTTTGAGAGTCTGATGGCTTTCCTTGGTTTAGAGCAGTGTCAGATTTCCCATGCTAATCTCCAAATGGTTTATCAATGCTACTGGTCATAATTTTCACACCATTTGGAATGACTGATCACTGCCATCCAGGTTTCCATAATGTAAACGGTGTGCTTAAGTTACTGATACAGGAAATGTTCTTTGACCACATGAAAGTAGCTATGACCTCAACAATAAAGTGAAAGACCACACGCAGCCTAGATAAAAGCTCCTCGAAAGAAGTGAAAAAAATCCATTCACAACTCATGAAAAGGGTGATCAGGCAGCATATTTGACAGAATTCCTCATTGATAGAACTTTCCAACAGGCATCAAGATGTGGCTTGGCTGGTGGTGAGAAGGACATTACTCGTCAGATCCTTCTTGCACATCTGGAAACACTGTGCCACAGCATGCAGCCTCAAGATGGCTGTGGTGGTGAAGAGAACTGTCGCAAATCTCTGTGAAATGTACCTTTGTAAAGAAGGTCTAGAGAGATGTAATCATTTTTGTCAAGGTTGATCCACTGACGCAGTACTGTTTGCTCCACAGGCTGTTCCTCAGGACACACTCTGAGATAAACACTGACTATGCCTGGTGGACCATCAACTTGGTGAAAAACATTCTTATCTGCTCAGAAGTAGCTGATCTTCCAGTGCAAAAGAGTTGACCCTGACCAAGTCTTGCAGACTGAACATTCCAAGGTCCAGGACCACATGTTGAGGGACACACAAAAAGCTTGGGACAGCTGTCACCACTGTGGGGAAAGGGCCCCATCTAAGATCTTTCTGCCAAAACAAACAGGGTCTGCAATGCTTTGGGATACCCTCATAGCCCTAATGGGAATGTAAATAGTTTCCTTCATGTTCAGAAAAAGCCTTTTTGTTGCAACTGGCTTGAAGCACTAATGAAGAATGTTAAAATTTCACTGTATTTTTTGCAAAGTCTTTGCAGAACTGCTTTGTACTTGTTGAATTTACTTATAGATATTTATGAATAAAGCATATTTGTGAAGTTAAAAACTGGTCAGATGAAAAATTCAATCTCAGGTACTTAAATCATTCAACCATGGGACAGCGGCAGCATTGTTACTCACCGGCTATAATTCCTGTCCTCTCTGTATTCATAATATCCATGCCCCTGATCAGAGTATGGTCTCTTTCTGTTCATCTGTGTTTCCTGTTTGATGTCTCTTTGATCCACATGCTCCTGTTTTACTTCAACTGGTTGCAATTCTGCAGAAGCAATGCATTGGATTAAAACATTGAAAACCCATTTAAAAAGAAAAGCATGAAGAATATTTCAAAGGCATTTGAGACTAAATGGATCAGCTGGATTTTTCATTCCGAAAAAGGAAAACTCCCAACTTTTAAAACATGATAGGTCATACACAATATGAGTATCAAATAATTACAGAAGTAACAAGATTCTAGCTACTAGAACACAGATTCCCATTTCCACAGGGCTGTTAAGATTGGGTGGAGAAGAAAAATCGCTTGAGGATTCTGTATCTGATGTTTATAACAAGGATCAAACATATTAATTTTGATAAAGTCACAGCTTTGTGCTTAAACGGAGACCGGCCAGTCATAATGGCACAGAAGGCAAATGGCCCTGCGAATCCACATCAGCTCTTTGTGGAGCAACGGAATTAGCACAATTCCCCCACCCGATCTATCCCAGTAGGCTTGTAGGTTTACTGCCTTTAAATTCACAGAATTGTTATGGTGCAGAAGAAGGCCACTTGACCCATCGTATACAAGTTCTCCAAAAGAACAATTTTCCTGCCTTTCGAGACTTGCTTAATTGACAGGAAATGGAGAATATGAAGAAGTGGATCATTTTCAGGGTGGCAAACTGTAAACAGTGGAGTGCTACAGCAATTAGCACTCGGATCTCAACTATTCACAATCAATATTAATTACTTGGATGAAAGGACGATGTGTAATGTATTCAAACTGACTGTGTCAGACAGCCAAGTTGTGAAGTGGAATCAGAGTCAGAAATAGATAGGTTAAGTGAGTGTGTAAAAATTTAGCAGACAGAGTACAACGTGGGAACATTTGAGATTGTCACTTTGTGGGAAAAGCATAACCAGATTATTGTTTAAATGTAGAGACTACAGAATGTTGAAGTACAGATGGGGTCCCGAGATGTTCTAGTCTATGAAATTACAACAAGTTAACTTACAAATACCACAGCTAAGTTAGAAGACAAATTAATGTTGGCTTTTATTACAAGTGGAATGGATTACATAAGTAGGGAGGTATTGCTACATCTGTGTCGGTGAAACCATAACTGAAGTACCACCTGCAGTTTTGGAGGGATATACTTGAGGCTGTTCAAAGTAAGTTCTGATTCGGAGATGCCGGTGTTGGACTGGGGTGTACAAAGTTAAAAATCACACAACACCAGTTATAGTCCAACAGGTTTAATTGGAAGCACACTAGCTTCCAGAGCGACGGTCTTTCATCAGGTGATTGTGGAGGGCTCAATCGTAACACAGAATTTATAGCAAATATTTGCAGTGTGATGTAACTGAAATTATACATTGAAGAATTGTTACGATCGAGCCCTCCACAATCACCTGATGAAGGAGCGCCGCTCCGAAAACTAGTGTGCTTCCAATTAAACCTGATGGACTATAACCTGGTGTTGTGTGATTTTTAACAAAGTAAGTTCATGAAATTCTGGGATGAATGGGTTCTCAGAAGAAAGGATTGGAAGCTTGGGTCTGGTTTGTACTCATGAGTTTAGACAAGTGAGACAATCTTATTAAGACATAAAATTTTGAAGAAGTCTGACAGGGTTTTTTTAATCCTTAAAAGCAAAGTTTAAAATAAAGAGCCTCTTATTTAAGATAGAGATGAGGGGGAGGAATTTCTTCTCCCAGAGACATTAATCTTTGGAATCCTCCAGACTGCAGAAAAGGCTAGATCATTGAAGATATTCAAGACAGAGTTAGAAAAATTGCTGATTTACAAAGGGAGTCAAGCGTTACGGGGACAGGGAGGAAAGTGAATTTCACACCACAGTCAGATCAGCTATGATTTTTGTCAATGTTTCATCGGAGACTCAAATTGCTGCGAACTGTGTTCTTTCTAGAGTCATATAGGATGGAATCAGATTCTTCAGTCCACGCCGAACACAATCGCAAACTAAACTAATCCCACCTGCCTCTCCTGGTCCATTTCCCTTCAAACCTTTCCTATTCATGTACTTATTAAAATATGTTTTAAATATTGCAATTGTGCTCAATCTACTGTTTCCTCAGGAAGTTCATTCCATACACGAATGTCCACCTGTGCAAAAATATTTGCCCCTCATGTCTTTTTTAAATCTCTCTGCTCTTACCTTTAAAATGTGCCTCCAGTCTTGAAATCCCCAATTCTAGGGAAAAGACACCTACCATTAACTCTATCTATACCCTTCTTCATTTTATAAACTTTTATAAGGTTGCCTCTCAACTTCCTAAGCTCCAGTGAAAAAGGTCCCAGCCAATCCTGCCTTTCTTTATAACTCAAACCTTCCATACCTGGCAACATCCTGGTAAACCTCTTTTGAACCCTCTCCAGCTTAATAATATCCTTCCGATAAGTGGGTGACCAGAACAGTATTTCAGAAGAGGCCTCACCAATGTCCTGTGCAACCTCAATATGACTTGCCAACTCTTATACTCAAAGGACTGAGTCTTTTTGACCGCTGTGTCTATATGTGACACAAACTAAAAAAATTATGTACCTGAACCCGTATTTCGATTGTTTTTTTTAAAAAAAAACTACTGTTTTGTATTTTTTAAATCAACCTCATTAGAGTTGTTATTATACACTCCTGGAACAGTTGGGACTTGAACCTAAGTCCCCTGGCAAAGAGGTATGGGCACTACTGTTGTACCATAAAAATCAGAATTCATACCCATATTTACAGACAGCCATTTATACAGAGATCAGCTACTCCTATCAGGGAACTGAACCCTGGTCTCACATGGCAATCAAGGATGCTAAGCACTATACTAACATGGAGCTTCCTCACACATTTCCTGTTAATTACAAACTATTTAATTGGTGCAACTCAATTGAGCAATGGAGACATGTGACATACATGCCAACTGAAGAACAACTTGTGTCAAAAGAAAGGCCAAAGCAGCAAATGACAACAAATTTATAAATCATTTCTATTCTGAATCAACCGGCCGGTGAAGGGGTGGCGTGCAAATCCACAGCCACAAATCAACTCTGTGGATCAGTCCACAAAGCTGATGGACAGCTCTCAGTGATCATTTGATTTCCTTTACCCAGTTTCTACTTTGAAATTAAAGATAATTGGGGTGAGATCTGAACCAAGCATGTTTTAACATTTCTAATTCCTTTCAGCTGATCAGGAAATGCTATGATCGATTCAGTTATGTTACGTTACCAATACTGATCCAGATTTGGCATTACTGTTATGAAGGTGTGGGTATGTACTGTACCTTTAAGAGAGGGTGAAAGCTGGCAAAGACTGACTGGAAGCACAGTGTGAGGAGCAATTTAAAAATGTAACATTTGGTTGTGAAAGAAATAGCTGGAGCTGCTTTGCCACGGTACACAACAAATTTGAATTCGGCCAAACAGTTTAAATTATGCCCCGAGACACCAAAATCCAATCACATTTGAATTTTAATGTTTTAATGACATCAAACCAACAGGACAGTCTGATGTTTTGGGGTATATAAAATTAGGTATTTGGAACAGTTGGGGAGAACAGCAGAGAATGGCAAAGAGCAGCCAAGCACCAACAGACTGCCAGCAGAATAGCTATCTGAAAGGTACCTGTCCATAAAAAATTTGTGCAGCGAAATACTAAAGACAAGACGACCCATGAAAATCTACAGAGGAGAATCGACACAGCTGGTTTTGAAATGTGATTTTTTTTTGTAAATCTTAATCAGGACTTTTAATCGGACCACTATTGTAGAGTACGAGGGAAAAGATAGATTTAAGAGAAAGGAATTGTAAATAGTTGTTGTCTAATGTTCTCTTTTGAACTTAAAAGAATAAAATTGTTAATTTTTTCTTTAAACAGCGATATTTGGGATAGTTCTTTGCCACTTGAAATTTCACAGATTATGGTGCAAGGTGAGCTTTTCTGTGTATCTCATTTAAATTAGCAGAGGGTTTACTCCATGTTGAAACATTATTCATGAAGTGTGCTAAGTAGATTTAATATTCGTGTAATCAAGTAATATCTTCTGCACTGAGTTGCCATTGCCCTTCACTTGCAATTAATCAGATATCTGGTGACCGTTCAAGCTGACCATTTACGAGGATTACAATAATATGAGGGATTATGTCCACTCAGTGTGCTAATTACAAAATGTGTATGTGCAATAATATTACCAGGCACTCTGAATAAGAGGCCATATTCCATCTTATAGGAGAGTGAAGTTTCAATTACATCTGACAGGATTTTGCACACAAGTGAAAACAACAGATTCAACTCCCATATAACATAACTAGGTATAGCAGCAATGAATGAGGAAAAGGAGACTAAGCATAGCTCAAGCAAATCACAATCACCAGAGCTGTGGTACTGGCCTAACACCAACAAGTGGCTGGGTCTTAAAAGAAGTGCCTAGTAAGATATTTAATAAATGCTTTTAATTGGTTTTAATTTACAAATGATATGTACATCATTGGGGAGACTGGCACTTGCTGTCTTTCCCTAAGTGCCCTTGAGCTAGTGGCTTGCTAGGCTATTTCAGGGTTCAATTAATAGTCAACCACATTACTGTAGGTATCTTTTTGAGAAATCATGTTTGACCCATCTATTGGGATTCTGAGGAAGTAATGTGTGCTGAGAGCATTTGACATGGTACCCAATCAAAAGTTATTGCAAAAATTAAAAAACCATTGTGTGGGAGTATCATTTAGCACGGATAGAAGATTGACTCCCCATAGGGTGGAAACATTTGGCCCAAAACGTCCACACTGACCTTCCGAAGAGTTACCCTCTGACTAATGCACCTAACACTATGGGCAATTTAGCATGGTCAATTCACTTGACCTGCATATCTTTGGAGTGTGGGAGGGAACCGAAGCACCCGGAGAAAACTCCACACAGACAGTCGCCAGAGCCTGGAATCAAACCGGGTCCCTGGCACTGTGAGGCAACAGGGCTAACCACTGAGCCACTGTGCCGTCCCGTGGCTGGCTAACAGGTAGCAGAGATAAGTAGAAATAGGTGTTTTTCCAACTGGCATGATATAAAAGGGCAGCATGCCACAAGGATCAGAGCTGGGACCTCAACAGTTTACAACTTATACAAAAGACCTGAAGTTATTGAATTTTTGGTTACTAAATTTCCATTGACACAAGGATTAAGAGGATATAAAGGTGATGCAAAAAAATGCAGATAGATTAAATAAGTGGGAAGCCAGGTAGCAAGCAGGAGCATAAAAGGTGGAAAAACATGACATTGCCCAATTCAGTAGGAAGAATTAAAAAGTATGTTATCTAAATGGTGAGAGATTGCAGAGTTCAGGGATGCAGAGACCTGAGTATACTCATGTATAAATTGGAAAAGGTTAATATGCAGGTATAGCAAGTCATTAGGAAGGCTAATAGAATGATATCAATTTTTGCGAGGGCAATGGAATGCAAAAGTGGAGAGGTTATGCTTCAATTATAAAGAGCACTGGTGAGACCACAACTGAAGTACTGTACACAGTATTGGTCATTTTATTCAAGGAAGGATGTAAATGCATTGGGAGCCAATTCAGAGAAGGTTTATAAGACTTATGCCTGGAATAAGAGGGTTGTCTATGAGGAAATGTTGGATGAGCTAGGCTTGTACCTGCTAGAGTTTCGAAGAGTAGCAGCTGACTTGATTGTAACATTGTGAGGGTCTTGACAGCGTAGATATGGACTGGATGCTTCCTCTGATGGGAGAATCTAGAATGAGGATCTCCCATTTAAAACAGATGAGGCAATTTTTTTTTATCTGAAGGTTGTGGATTTTTGGATCACTGTTTCCATCACTTTTTCAGAAACAGAGTCCTTGAATATTTTTCAGGCAGAGGTATACATATTCTTCCTTAGTAAGGGATTAAAAGGTTAGTGGGGAAGGCCACAATGTAAACATCAACTAAAATCTTATTACATGACAGATTTCACGTGGCTACTGAAGCGATTGTAACAAGGTCAGGTTCTGGTCACTGTAAGAGGAAATCTGACCAGTGTCAAGAACTATGCACATGTAATAAAGGGTGACTTGGCAACAGGATATCAGCCTCTGTAGAATTATTTCAGCTATCATGAGTCAGAAATTTTCAGGGTAAGAGTAAACACAAATAAACTGCGATGAAATGACTAATACTCTTCTTAGAAGTCTTACTGGAAATATAAAGAAAGTAATTGAGTCACAGAGATGTACACCATGGAAACAGACCCTTAAGTCCAACTCGTCCACGCCAACCAGATATCTGAACCCGATCTCGTCCCACTTGCCAGCACCGAGCCCATATCCCTCCAAACCTTTCCTATTCATATACCCATCTAGATGTCTTTTAAATGTTGCAATTGTATCAGCTTCCACCACTTCCTCTGGCAGCTCATTCCATAGACACACAACCCTCTGTGTGAAAAAGTTGCCCCTTAGGTCTCTTTTATATCTTTCCCCTCTCACCCTAAACATATGCTCTCTAGTTCTGGACTCTCTCACCCCAGGGAAGAGACTTTGACTATTTATCCTATCCACACCCCTCATGATCTTATAAACATCCATAAGGTCAACCCTCAGCTCCAGGGAAAACAACTCCAGCCTATTCAACCTCTCCCTATAGCTCAAATTCTCCAACCCTGGCAACATCCTTGTAAATCTTTCCTGAACTCTTTCAAGTTTCACAACATTCTTCCAATAGGAAGGAGACCAGAATTGCATGCAATATTCCAAAAGTGGCCTAACCAATGCCTGTACAGCCGCAACATGACCTCCCAAATCCTGTACTCAATACTCTGACCAATAAAGGAAAGCATACCAAATGCTTTCTTCACTATCCTATCAACCTGTGATTCTACTTTCAAGGAGCTATGAACCTGCACTCCAAGGTCTCTTCGTTCAGCAACACTCCCTAGGACCTTACCATTAAGTGTATAAGTCCTGCTAAGATTTGCTTTCACAAAATGCAGCACCTCGCATTTATCTAAACGCCATCTGCCACTCCTCAGCCCATTGGTCCATTCAATCAAGATCCCATTGTAATCAGAGGTAACTTTCTTCGCTGTCCACTACACCTCCAATTTTGGTGTTTTCTGCAAACTTACTAACTATACCTCTTTAGCACACATTCAAATCATTTATATAAACGACAAAAAATAGTGGACCCAACACCGATCCTTGTAGCAATTCACTGGTTAACAGCCTCCAATCTGAAAAACAACCTGCCCACCACGCTCTATCTTCTATCTTTGAGCCAGTTCTGTATCCAAATGGTTAGTTCTCCCTGTATCCCATGAGATCTAACCTTGCTAACCCGTCTCCCATTGGGAACCTTGTTAAAACACCTTTCTGAAGTCCATATAGATCACGACCACCGCTCTGCCCTCATCAATCAAAAAATTCAATCAAGTTTGCGAGACATGATTTCCCATGCACATAGCTATGTTGACTATCCCTAATCAGTCCCTGCCTTTCCAAACACAAGTATATCCTGTCCCTCAGGATTCCCTCCAACAACGTTCCCACCACCGACATCAGGCCCACTGGTCTATAGTTCCCTGGCTAGTCCTTACCACCCTTCTCAAATAATGGCACCACGTTAGCTAACCTCCTGTCTTCCTGCATCTCACCTGTGACTATCCATGGTACAAACATCTCAGCAACGGCCCAGCAATTACTCCCCTAGCTTCCCACAGAGATCTCAGGTACACCTGATCAGGTCCTGGAGATTTGAAAGTCTTACATAACTACAGGGAAAACCTAGGGCCCCTAGAAGGGAAACAACATTATAGCTGGACCATGTTATCTGACTTTTTTCCTACTTCTAATTTGTAAAATGAAGGTTTAAGTAACCTCTTTTGTGAGCCACAAAACTGCTGTACAAAAGGCGAATTTGTGATGTGTTGAACTGCATATAATGGACCACATAAAATATAACTAGGAGAAAGTGAGGACTGCAGATGCTGGAGATCAGAGTTGAGAGTGTGCTACTTGGAAAGCACAGCAGGTCAGGCAGCACCTGAAGAGCAGGAGGAGAATTGATGTTTCTGGCATAAGCCCTTCATCAGGAATGAAGCTTGTGGGCCAGTGGGGGGTTGGTGGGGTGGGAGGAGGTAGCTGCGAAATCGATACATGGATGAGGGGGAGGGCGAAGGTGATAGGTCAGAGGGGTGAAGTGATGGACAGGTCTAGAGGGCAGTGCCAAGTTGGAGGCTTGGGACTGGGATAATGTAGGTGATGGGGAAATAAGGAAGCTGTTGAAATCCACATTTACCCAATGTGGTTGCAGGGTCCCAAGGCAGAATATGAGGCGTTCCTCCTCCAGGCATCAGGTGGTAATGGTTTGATGTTGGAGGAACCTCAGGACCTGCACGTGCTTGACAGAGTGGGAGGGGGAGTTGAAGTGTTCAGCCACGGGGCAGTGGGGTTGGTTGGTGTGGGTGTCTCAGAGATGTTCTCTGAAACGATCCGCAAGAAGGCGTCCTGTCCCCTCGATATACAGGAAACCACACCGGGAGCAATGGATGCAGTAGATGATATTGGTAGAAGTACAGGTAAATTGCTGACAGACGTGGAAGGATCCCCTGGGCCTTGGACGGAGGTGAGGGGAGTAGTGTGGGTGCAGGTTTTGCACTTCCTGCAGTGGCAGGGAAAGGTGCCAGGAGTGGGATGTGGGCTGATGGGGGGGTAGACCTGATAAGGGAGTCACGGAGGGAATGGTGTCTCCGGAACGCTGATAGGGTTAGGGAGGGAAATATATCTTTGGTGGTGGGGTCCATTTGGAGGTGGCAGAAGAGGTGGAGGATGATGCGATGTATGCAGAGGTTGGTGGGGTGGAAGGTGAGGAGCCGGGGGGTTCGGTCCTTGTTGCGTTGGGAGGGGTGGGGTTCAAGGACAGTGGTGCATTAAGTGGAACAGATGCGCTGGAGGGCATGTGCCCGAAACGTCGAATCTTCTGTTCCCTAGATGCTGCCTGACCTGCTGTGCTGTTCCAGCAATAAAGTTTCAGCTTTGATCTCCAGCGTCTGCAGACCTCACTTTCTCCTCGCTGGAGGGCATCGTCAACCACGTGGGAAGGAAAGTTGCGATCATGGAAGGAGGTGGCCATCTGGGACTTTGAGGTGGAATTGGTCATCCTGGGAACAGATGTGGCGGAGGAATTGGGAATAAGCGATGGCATTTTTACAGAAGGTAGGGTGGGAATCGGTGGGCTTGTAGTAGATGTCTGTGGTTAGTTAATCGTCAGAGACGGTGATGGAGAGGTCCAGGAAGGGGAGGGAGGTGTCCGAGATGGTCCAGGTGAATTGGAGGTCGGGGGCGGAAGATGTTGGTAAAGTTGATGAACTGTTCAACCTCCTCATTTGAGCTTGAGGCGGCACTGATACAGTCATCAATGTAGTGGACAAACAGGTGGGGAGTGGTGCCGATGTAACTGCGGAAGATGGACTGGTCCATGTATCCAACAAACAGGCAGGAATAGCTGGGTCCCATGCCGGTGCCCATGGCTACCCCTTTGGTTTGGAGGAAGTGGGAGGATTGGAAGGAGAAGCTGTTGAGGGTGAGGACCAGTTCAGCCAGGCAGATGAGGGTGTTGGCGAAATGGTACTGATTGGGACGCCATGAGAGAAAGAAACGGAGGGTTTGGAGACCTTTGTCGTGGCAGATTGATGTATACAGGGATTGGATGCCCATAGCGAAGATGAGATGTTGGGGACCTGGGAAACTAAAATCTTGGATGGAGGTGAAGGGCATGGGTGGTATCACGAACATAGGTGGAGAGTTCCTGGACTAAGGGCAACAGGATGGTGTTGAGGTAGGAAGAGATCAGTTCACATAAAATATAACCCACAGAAGTGAACAAGGTAATTGGAAGCAGTGAAAATGTAAAAGAATGAATGAGTGTACCATGATGGGCAGTTATAAATTGATTTCGGTGATAAGCTTCTTTTAATGTATAGGCCATGCGGAAGCCCCACTTACAATGGCAGAAATAGGCACTGCAATAAAGGTTAATAGGAAAATTTGAAGTATAAAGTTTCAAAAATGCACCATTTTCTGTAATGGACAATAGGGAGCTATTTATAGTTCTCCTAAAAATTTGCTAGCATTCCAGTCATAAACAAGTACAGAAAAGAGAGTGCATTTTAGCCATTTAGTTCTAACTTCCATTTTTGGTAAACAAGACAAAATTATTAATATGATTTATCAATATCAATAATCATGTATTTTCTTCGTACACTTACTAGGCACAGCAACATACAGCAAACTTTGTTTTAATTGGCGCCTTTTCAACCGAAACGCTTGATAAATTGGCAAAAATTATATACCTAAAACACCATGATCTACCGCAATGTCAGAGTATTAATGCTGTAAATAAAATATAACAGTAGCCTGTACGTATACCCCTATGTTAGATTTCTATTATTTACTGTGTATTTTTACATTAACTTAAAGGGGCGTGCTGGTGTTATTACAGATTTTTTTGATAAATGTTGATGTCTTGAAGATTCACTTCGTCTGGGCTTACTGCAGTTATGTGTACCTCTTGATATCTGGAATATTTGATCAACCAGCTCACCCGTAGTCCCATAGGTGCCGGTTAATAAAAGGGTTGCTGCATTGGTGTCAGCATAGAGGAAGACTAAATATTTGTCAAAGGGTCTAACAGCTGGTTACTAAAACTTACTACAATTCACAGCACTGCCCTTCATTAGCAAACCCAGCTGACTTGCTTACAATCTGTAAGTCTACCAACCTGAGTTACCCAACGGTGCTATTGCTTGCTCGATGAGTGGCTTCTCAAACGTTCTCTCAGCAATTCCTTGCTCATGCCTTCCAAAGTCACCACCTTGGTTTTCACACTGAATGAAGGAATTCTGCTCTCTGCCATAACAGGCTTCCCGAATATCAGACACATTACCTGAAACAGCATGAAAACAAAACAAATTGAAATGATGCAGAAAACCATCATTTATGCAATGTCACATTTCATACTGACTCTTCTGATAATCTTCAGAACAACTGGGGTTGGTGGAATATCAATACTGGTCTCCTAATACATTTACCTTAAAGTCACTGGGCTGAATTTTTACAGATTTGGAAACATTTCACAGACCTTTAAAGATGGTGACCTAGATGTGGACATCCTGCTCCCTTTCTTCCAGATCTAATTTTGACCAGTGGGGGAAGCGGATGGCGTCATTCACATGAGGTAAACCCAAACTCAGCAGGCTCCCTTGGAACTTCATGTGGTGTTCCAAAAGACCACATTGTGACTGTTCTAAGAGCATTAACCCTCAGTAAGAGTGTTACAAATTAATAGCGTACACATAAATGTTCTGGAAGGGTAGATAAGGTTTCATATATATATAAAAAAACTAATGTTTTTCAACCCTACACTCTTTATTTAAAAAAAAGGATTTAGTAACCAGAAGTTGGAAAAACTAGCATTTGCTGGACTGCTTTAATTGACAAACTATCTGATTCTGCAGTTTTAATACTGTCCTTTGTTGACATTTTGCAAGGGGTGCTATTAGAGTCATTGAGAAATACAGAACGGAAACAGACCCCTCGGTCCAACTCGTCCATGCCGACCAGATATCCCAACCCAATCTAGTCCCACCTGCCAGCACCCGGCCCATATCCCTCCAAACCCTTCCT